>NC_056746.1:1355722811-1355857811 GCF_019279795.1 Protopterus annectens | reverse complement strand
TTAGTACAGAGGATATATACAGAGGGTAGCTTTCTTTTGGTGTAATGATGAAAAAGCATTCTGCCACTGAAGAACTTTTTGAAAAAAAACTTGATACAGCTTATATCTGGCTGGAAACTAGAAGCTGAAACTACATTTATGAGGCCATTTCATCTCTAATATACCCAACAGAAGACCAGAAATGTATGTGATAAGAGTGTGTGCAAAACCAAAAGACATAACATGCCCATATCGCAAATCATGACATGGCTTGCATATAGGAGGGGAGGGTCAGTACATGTCTCTGACAGCAATCATCAGAATTACACTACCATGGCTGTTATATTTGTGATGCTGCATTCCAAGCTGCTGTACACTCCTAGAAGAGATTCATTCCACTGGAACAGCACATGTGTGAAAAGAGATGAGGTCTGTGTTTGAAACACAATCAAGATGCAACTCATGTTTTGGCTTTCAAATTGTTGCTTTGTTGTAGCACACATATAAGGTTTTCTCTCTATTATTGACCCCGGATGAATTCTATTTTGTTTTTTACTGACAGAGGTTTACAGAATTCCACGTGCAGATTTTATCCATGTAACCTAGTTTGAATGATCATCTCCAAAGTCTCTGCACTTTGGAAAAAGAAGTAATCATCATGCAGATCACGCAGCCATGTCCATTCAGTCAAGGTAACGTTTGATCCGTCATTCATTGTTAGTCAAGAAATTATCGATCATACATCTCACTTCCCAACAGTGACATTCACGCAAATCTGGGATGGATATTCACACAAGTCTGGGATTGCTGCTCTGGTGCCATTTGTTTACTCCTCTCAGCTGATACTTCACTCCATGGCTATTTTTATTTTGAATTTATTATCTGGGGGAAAAGCATTGATCCCATTGGACCTATTCAAATAAGATAATAAACACAGTAGATTTCTGACATAGGTTCATAGGTTCATACTAGGCTATCTGCCCCAGGGCATTTATAAGCCTAGCCAGAGTGTGTTTGGCTTTCGCCACCCATTTTAAATTAATTTTGCTATGCCCTTTTTCGAGGTTAGTATACTGTGCCTCTGTCTAACAGTGACTCAGAAGTGATACCCGGGGTAAACCTATGATCTCCCATCCACTCATCAAGATTCCTCTTGAAGAGAGTCAATGAGGGACTCTGCCTAACCTGGACTGGGATTTTATTCCAGAGTGAAGGGAGCCTCTGCGTTATGAATCTGTCCCTCCAGCATGTCCTATTTATTTCAGTGCTGAGGTTCAAGTCTCGAGCGTAGCTCGATGGGATTTGGATTTTCTGAGGTGCAGCATGTCCATTAATTCCAGGTTGGACATGGCTTTATATGTCAGGCACAGATCGCCTCTGAGCAGGCGGTATGCCACTGAGTATAGCTGGAGTTTCTTTAACCGGGCAACATATGGCATCTGTTTGAGCCCTTTGATCCTCTTGGTGAGGTACTTTTGGGGTCTTTCCAGTTGCTGCAGGTGTCTGGTAAGGTACATCCCAAAAGGGGCATTGTACTCAATTATGGGCCTGGTAAGGGATGAGTAAAGCGGCACGATGACCTCCCCTGTTCTAGATGTGAATCCCTTCATGATTAGGTGGGCTATATAAAATGTTTTTCTAACCACTTTGGCCACGTGGTTGTCAAATGAGAGATTACTATCAACTTGGGTCCCCAGGTCCCTAATTACTTCTTCCGTACTTAATGGATTACCACTTATGTGGTAATTTGTGGGCACTTTGTTTTTGCCATTGGGGATGACTATACCCTTTTTGGCGTTTAGCTTGAGGCCATGGCTCTGGCACCAGTTGTCTGTTTCTATGAGGCCCTTTTGGAGGATGCTTGTGTCAGCTGGAGAGTTGATTATGGCGCCCAGTTTGCAGTCATCTGCAAACTTGGTCAGCCAGAGTCCTTCTGTGTTGGCCTGTACCTCTGAGAAATATATACCGAACAAGAGAGGTCCCAGGACTGAGCCTTGTGGGGCGCCACTTGTAACTGGTTTGGAGTCTGACATGGCTCCAACAATTCTAACCATGTGGGTCCTGTCCTTGAGCCAGTTTGCAACCCATCTAGTGACATAGGGGTTTATATTTAAGCTGGTGAGCTTATCTATAATGCCCGAGTGGGGTATTGTATCAAAGGCTTTTGCGAGGTCCAGGTAGGCTGTGTGGACCACCTTCCCCTCGTCAATGGCCTTGGTGACTGTTTCAAAGAAATCAACCAGGTTTAAGAGGCAGGATCTGCCCTTAACAAAGCCGAACTGGGTAGGATCCAGTGTCTATAGGTCCCCAATATCTTTATTTATAAGGTCCATGATGATCCTTTCCATAGCTTTGCAGACCAAGCTAGTCAGGCTTATGGGGCAATAGTTTCCAGGATCCGTTGAGGCACCACCTTTGTGGAGAGGGACCACCATTGCTGTACGCCACTCTTTGGGTACATATCCTGTAGTAAGGCTGAGATTGAACAGTAGTTTTATGTTTGGGTTTAGCTCTTCTTGGAGTTCATGTAGGACACAGCCCGGGACACCGTCTGGTCCCATTGATGCTGTGTTTTTTGCTTTGGAGAGGGCGGCTCTTACCTGAGCATCTGAGATGTCAGGGGGGAAGCACTCTGCTGGGATAGATATTTGCCCTTTTGGTGGGGAAGTTTGCGCTGAACCTGTCAGCTAGGATGTTGGCAATGTCTGTGGGTTCAGTGTATTTTTTGTCATTTTGGACTAATTCTGAGCATATCTGGGAATTCCCACCCAGGTTCCTAACATAACTAAAGAAAGCCTTGTGATTATCCTTAGTGTCCTGTACAATTTTTCTCTCGAAGCTGGCCTTAGACGATTTTATGAGTGCCCGTAGTTTTTTGCTAATACTGATCAGAGATGCCTTCCCTTTTTGGGATTTTGCTCTATCATGTAGAAGCTTCCTCCTTCTATTGTACAATTTGTTTTTGGCTGGGGTCCACCAGACAGGACGTCTGCCTTTGGAGGATTGGATCTTGGTTTTATTTAGGATTGCATGATCCATGCATTCCTGAAGGTGTTCATAGAATGCATTTATACAGGATTCTGCAGTCTGGGCCATATTTTCCACAGGTTCGGGGGCTTTGAAGGATTCCACCTTGGTTTTGAGGAGTGTGAAATTTGCTTTAGAGAAGTTTTTCACTGTGATTTTCTGGGCAGGGGGTGGGGTCGGGATGTGAATATCCAGTGAGATTAGTTTATGGTCTGATCTTACCAGTGAGGGATACACTTCTGGTCTGGAGCATAGAGTCCCCATGTTGGTGATGATCAGGTCCAGTATGTTTTCCCCTCTTGTGGGAGTGGTAACAAGTTGTTCCATAGCATTTGAGTTTATAAATTCTAGGAACCTTTGGGCTAAGGTGTTGGAGCTAGAGTAATGCTCCCAGTCTATGTTTGGGTAGTTGAAGTCGCCCAATATAATGGTGTTTGGAGAGACCTTCATATTTTCCAGTGTTCTCAGGAAGGCCAAGTGGAGTTACTGGGTTTGGGAGGGTGGTCTGTAGCAGGTTATAAACTGGAAGGCAGTTTTACCCACTGTTAGTTGCACATGGATAGTCTCTGATGCTTTGTGCTGTGCCACCAACCTGGAGGTGTGGGTATCTTTGACGAATATTGATACTCCCCTTCCTTTTGTGGTTCGGTCCAAGTTTCAGGGCCGAAAAGCATGGTATGAGGTATAACCTGGTAGTGCTGGGGTGCTCTCTGGAGCCTTGAACCAGGTTTTTGTTACTGCACAGATATCGATGTTCTCCATGCTAAGGAGAGTTTTGAGTGCATGCATCTTGAGGTTTAGACTTCTGGCATTGAGTAGCACTACTTTTAGTTTCTTATCCCTTGTGATACCTATGGAGGTGGGTTTGTCTTTTGAGCCTTGCCTAAAAAAGGCACTATGGGGGTAGCAAGAGCCTTTGCCAATATCCAAAAGCCCAGGGGTGATAAGTGCAAGCCGTCCCTAGTGAAGCATCGTGGCTTGTCGAGCATGTCATCCCAGGCTGACAGGCATTGGATCCCCTTTGAATGACACCAATACTTAAGCTAATTGTTGAAATTAATCATCTTGTCTTCATATTGTGGCATCATTCTTGGTGAGGGTAAGATGCTACTCAAGGTCAGAGTCATACCGGCCTGGGCTACATGCTCAGAGAGCTCCTCTATGTCTCTTTTCATGTAGTCCAGGGAGGTACATCTCAGGTCATTCACACCAGCATGGACAATGACTGAGTCATATTCGTACTTGCCTTGGAGTGACCTGAGTGCTTTTGTTATGTGGCGGATCCTAGCACCCGACAGGCAGCTCACCATGACCTTCTCCTTGTTCAGCCTGGTGAGCGGGACGTCAGTGTGCCTGATGATAGAGTCACCTATTACAAGTGTATGAGGTGTGTTGTTTAGCCTTAAGGGCTGTGACTGTTCGGCACACTGGCTTTGTGAGCTATGTGTTGCACGTGTTTTGTTTTGGGGTAGTGGTTGCTTGGGTGTCTGATTTGGAAGTCTCTGCTGCTTAGGCAGATTTTTATTTAGAGCCTCCGAGTATGTTTTTGTGTGTTTATGTGTTTGGTTTGCTGTCGTGGTAGGTCTATATGAGACTGGAATTGTAGTGAGTGTGGTTTCCTTTTCCTCCTTACGCCAGTACTGAGCTGAGAGAGCTTAGCCTCCAGTTTGGCTATATGGTTGCATCTCTCACATGTGTTGGAATTTGCTGGGAGGAGGAGGAGAGGGTTGTCTGTGTACATGAGGCAGTTGTAACATTGCCTCAAGATTCCCAGATTCACCAGCTGGACCCGAGAGGAGATTGACAACTGACCTTTGGACATGCTAGAATAGTATTGGGAATTCCTTTATAATTTAAAAAAAAAGGGCCAATGGGGAACAAGGTACTCAAGGGGAGTTTGTGAGGGTGTAGTGCTTTTAATTTTTTAGTGCTGACTTATATAATTGCTTTAGTGAGCAAGTGCCAGGTAACTTAAATGCAATGTGCTACAGGTAACTTAAATGCAAAAATGACAAACAGTAACTTTCATTCAAGTGAAACAAGGAAATAAGTACAGTAAGCAATGGAGATATCACTAGGGATCCACAGAAGCACTGAAAAGCCACGTTTTAGGTGGAATTAGCATTTCAGGGAAATAACAAGCAAACAAACAACAAGCATACAAACAAAGCTAGATTCAGCGTGCCTGGATCTAGCCTATGCTACAGCAAACAAGGTGTACCAATTTCAGTAAGAAACAGTTCAAATATGCAGGCACTATAAGCCTTTAACCAGAAATTCCCAGCTCAGAAGGGCAGAGTCCAGCCTTAGACACTGAGCCCTCAATCAGCAGTTCCCAACTTAGAAGGATGTAAGCTACCTGTCCTGCCACCACAGTGCAGGCCACAAACAACTGGTCTGAAGCCCAAGTGCTTAATCCAAAAGACTTAGAATGATAGCTACACTTTAATCAAGTTACTACCAAGCAGTAATAAATACAACTGAATAATTTAAAAAATGCCTGGGTTAGTGCTCAACTTATACAAACAAAGCTAGATTCAGCAGGCCTGGATCTAGTCTATGTTACAGCAAACAAGGTGTGCTAAATTTCAGTAAGAAGCAGTTCAAATATGCAGGCACTATAAGCCTTTAACCAGAAATTCCCAGCTCAGAAGGGCAGAGTCCAGCCTCTCTTCCCACAAGAGTGCAGACCATGAACCATCTTAATGTAAAATAACTGGCCTGAAGCCCAAGTGCTTAAACCAGAATTAATACACTTTTAGAATAACAGACACTGAGCCCTCAATCAGCAGTTCCCAACTTAGAAGGATGTAAGCTACCTGTCCTGCCACCACAGTGCAGGCCACAAACCTTCCTAATGTAAAACAACTGGTCTGAAGCCCAAGTTAATCCAAAAGACTTAGAATGATAGCTACACTTTAATCAAGTTACTACCAAGCAGTAATAAATACAATTGAATACTTTAAAGAATGCCTGGATTAGTGCTCAAGTTATACAAACAAAGCTAGATTCAGCAGGCCTGGATCTAGTCTATGCTACAGCAAACAAGGTGTACCAGTTTCAGTAAGAAGCAGTTCAAATATGCAGGCACTATAAGCCTTTAACCAGAAATTCCCAGCTATGAAGGGCAGAGTCCAGCCTCTCCTCCCACAAGAGTGCAGACCACGAACCCTCTTAATGTAAAATAACTGGCCTGAAGCCCAAATGCTTAAATCAGAATTAATACACTTTTAGAATAACAGACACTGAGCCCTCAATCAGCAGTTCCCAACTTAGAAGGATGTAACCTACCTGTCTCGCCACTACAGTGCAGACCACAAACCTTCTTAATGCAAAACAACTGGTCTGAAGCCCAAGCGCTTAAACTAAAAGGCTTGGAATGAGTTACACCAAGCAGTAATAAATACAACTGAGTACTTTTAAGATGACGCAAAAGCAAAATAAATTAGGAAGAAACACAAATACAGTACAAGCAGATACAATTTTTTTTTTTGAGTGAGCAAAGGAGATGGGCCCAGGAGGAGTATCCAAGTGCAAATTTACAAGAGGGGCGGGCAGTTTCAAAGCCACCAAAAAAACTGTCACAACTTCCAGATAGATATTGCTCAATGCAACACAAACAAATTAATTTAAATTGTGTATTATTTGATAAAAGTGCAGATAAAAATCTACTTAACTGCACTCATGCAGGTCTCAGTTGGCCAAAGCTCACAGTTTAAACAAAAAACAATTCACTGTACCACTTGTATAAGACAGAAACCGAATAACAATGAGGTAAACTACCCCCACTTATCACTGGCTATGCAGGTTTTTTAACAAGCCTTAACTGAAAATACCACTTGTATAAGACCTACTGAAAAAACAGTCACAACTTCCAGCTAGATATTGCTCAATGCAACACAAACAAATTACTTTAAATCATGTATTATTTGATAAAAGTGCAGATATAAATCTAATTAACTCTACTCATGCAGGTCTCAGTTGGCCAAAGCTCACAGTTTAAACAAAAAACAATTCACTGTACCACTTGTATAAGACAGAAACCGAATAACAATGAGGTAAACTACCCCCACTTATCACTGGCTATGCAGGTTTTTTAACAAGCCTTAACTGAAAATACCACTTGTATAAGACCTACTGAAAAAAACAGTCACAACTTCCAGCTAGATATTGCTCAATGCAACACAAACAAATGACTTTAAATCGTGTATTATTTGATAAAAGTGCAGATATAAATCTAATTAACTCTACTCATGCAGGTCTCAGTTGGCCAAAGCTCACAGTTTAAACAGAAAACAATTCACTGTACCACTTGTATAAGACAGAAACCGAATAACAATGAGGTAAACTACCCTCCACTTATCACTGGCTATGCAAGTTTTTTAACAAGCCTTAACTGAAAATACCACTTGTATAAGACCTACTGAAAAAACATTCACAACTTCCAGCTAGATATTGCTCAATGCAACACAAACAAATTAATTTAAATTGTGTATTATTTGATAAAAGTGCAGATACAAATCTACTTAACTCCACTCATGCAGGTCTCAGTTGGCCAAAGCTCACAGTTTAAACAGAAAACAATTCACTGTACCACTTGTATAAGACAGAAACCGAATAACAATGAGGTAAACTACCCCCACTTATCACTGGCTATGCAGGTTTTTTAACAAGCCTTAACTGAAAATACCACTTGTATAAGACCTACTGAAAAAACAGTCACAACTTCCAGCTAGACATTGCTCAATGCAACACAAACAAATTAATTTAAATTGTGTATTATTTGATAAAAGTGCAGATAAAAATCTACTTAACTCCACTCATGCAGGTCTCAGTTGGCCAAAACTCACAGTTTAAACAGAAAACAATTCACTGTACCACTTGTATAAGACAGAAACCGAATAACAATGAGGTAAACTACCCCCACTTATCACTGGCTATGCAAGTTTTTTAACAAGCCTTAACTGAAAATACCACTTGTATAAGACCTACTGAAAAAACAGTCACAACTTCCAGCTAGATATTGCTCAATGAAACACAAACATTATGTGCAAATATATCATTGTTTACTTGAAGATTTAAAGACAATAGATACATGATGTTATATATAGACTAACTGACTATATGCAATACATACATGCATTATATGCCAAATGGATATCTGAGTTAGCTTAGAGGATTAAAGAGCTATTGATGAGCTTTTTCCTGTGGTCCAGTGGTGCAAGGTTTGATTCCCTCAGCCTCCCTTGCCTAACTGCGTGACTCTGGGCAAGTCACTTAACTAGATACTGCTTCTGAGCTGAGTCTGAATAAGCTCTATGGCGGTCAGCACTCTACCCCAGAAAACAAATACAAATAAATAAAAATAAATTATAAAAAAATGTTGAAGAATCATAATGAAAAGTAGAATCTGAGTAAACTAGGAGGTAGGAAGAGGTTAAGTTATATAAAAAGAGGGATGCATATTCCTAAAATCTTGCCATGTACCTTTATACTGTAAACTAGTCATCTGAGGGGTTAAAATGCTGCATTTATCAACAGTAAACCTCAATTACCATATTTTTTGCTTGCTTGGTTAATGTTTTCAAGTACTTTCTTAGATTATTCCCCCGTCCCTGCCTCCTGCATGCATCTTTGTGCCATTGTCAAATAAACTGATCATATTCTCTCTTACTTCAGGTACATCTGAACCAAACACATGGAACAATTCTAAATCAGGACCAGCCTAATTGGTATCCCTTAGTTACTTCCTTAATTTTCAACATCATATTCCCCATTACAATTTTTTCTGCCTTACCCATCAAATACGTAGTAGGTCAAAGGACTGTTTTTTCCACATCCTGAATATGTTTTGAGATTTATGGTCACTGTGTATATAACTGTCAGAAATAATCTCCCAGATGCTCTGCAATAAACCCATCTCTTCAGTTATAACCTTCCTGGGAATATCACTGTATCATCATTCTGAAATCTAATTACCTTTTAGTTCAACTTCAGTCACTAGACAGGTTGTTTTGTGAGTCAATTGTTTGCTTGTTTGTTTATTTATGTTGACTTAATAAATACAAGTAAGTCCATGGTCTGATTTCATTAGAAGGCAATTTTCTTCACCTGACACATTTTTACTCCATGGACACTAACATTTTGCATCTTTCTGGAACACTAATGCCAGTATTCCCAGACTTCATGCACCCACGGAAAATCTACATGATCTATACTGCAAACTAGAATTAACACAGCCTACACATCTTTAGGATTTTATTCTCAATGTTGTTGTTGTTGTCTTCCGGCTTTTCCTGGTTAGGGGTTGCCACAGTGGAACTACGGTCTGCTAATGATTGGCAGTAGATTTTCACGAACGCCAATGTGCTCGACATTCAACCTTCAATGAAGGCACGCCCATTTACGCATGTCTTTCGAACACCCACCCAACTGCGGGGAGGACATATTTTGGAAATTATCATCTTCTCAACACTGATTAGTAAACAATCTGTTTGCATTTAAGCAGCTTATAAATGTCTGAAAGAAAATGCCAAGTGGTCCTGTTCCTTCATTTAACAAAGAAATTGTAGAAGAAATTCTGATTATTTAAGAACATCTACAACAAGTAAATAAAATTTGTCAAGGATGGATAATTAAGTCTGATAATGTCATATTATCTAGTTGTGTATACTCCATTTAATACTTTCTTTGTATCACTGGTAAAACTGTTACCCTAGGTCAATCCACTTGACAATTAATAAACTTGATAAATATAATTGTTTATTTATTCTAAAGTACCGAAGATGATGTACTGACTAAGACATTAAAACAATACAAGCAAACAACTTAAATCTCAATAAGAAATAAGTATTTTAAGTAAAGTAAACACATGTTTAAGTAATTTAAAGTTTAACTAGGTGTTTGGTTCCATTTTAGGCAGATAGGCATGAATAGATGGTTCTCTCAAATGATTTTCTGTAAGACATTCAATCTTAATGAGTTATCAGTGAACAAAGAATACTTACGTAAAGGTAAAACTGAAAACTTTGACAAGAATATTGCTATTATCTCAGGATGCACAGTGGATAAGAAATAAACTACTAAGGTGAAACACTATCAACAAGCCAGACCACAACTTCAAAAACTAAAGTGATTAATGAACAAGGATTCCAACAGATCAGCAACGCAAAGCAAAAAAAGTATCTTGAGTTAGAGACAACACAAATTTCTTTTTTTTCGCCCCTATGAAACTCTCAAAAGCAATTACTCTGCCAATATTAGTTGCACCTTTCAGGATATATATATATATATATATCTATGGGTCCTAGTTGGAACATTAAAAGTACAGTTCATCGAACCGTACTTTAGCGAACCCACTTTAGCGAAAGTGAATTATATCAAAACTGCACTTTCGCTAAAGAAAAAAACAACATGCAGTTTGCAGGTAACGTTAGTTGTACATCAACGTGTGGTGTTGATGAAAAACTAAGCAAAGTCTTGCCGAGATTGTGGTACAGTGGGGATAAGGGAATATTCCCTTTTCCCCACTTTTGTGTGATTTCGGAATGAGAATATTAAAGCAGAGGGGTGTTTGCCCCCCCCTGCATTATTGTATTTAGTGTTTATTTTTTTTTAATATATATATATATTTTTTTTTTAGTTTTCTGGAAAAGTGCATTTTCCATGTTATGCACTTTCGCAGAAATGAGTTATCGGAAGTACGGTTCGATGAACTTTATTTTCGATATTAAGACCTAGACTCCTCTCTCTCTCGCTCTGTCTCTCTCTCTGTCTCTCTCTCTCTCTCTATATATATATATATATATAGCTATCTGACTATAGCTGTTTACTCAATATTATAATGGAAGAAATGCGAAATACAAATTTTGCAATGTTTGCTACACTGAATCATAATGAACAGCTTATATTTTCATTGCTTGATAATAGTCAGAAAATTGGTCAAGCCATCCTCACAGGAACTATGATGTCTTGAAATGTTCATAGCTTTTGTAAAATAGTGTAATATTCTTTTATACTTGCATAATATAGGGTAAGTCAGCTCATCTCATCTCATTCTGACCTTGCTAACAAAGTCTTTTTATTAGTTACATTACATAGCTAGTATTCAGTTATAATATGCTCCTATTATTAAGAGAGTTTTGCCCTTTGCAGGACATCTTGGCTTTTTACTGCATTGGGTCATCTTTAAATCGTTTCCAAGGTATTGTATTTTCCCTGTTTCCCAAAGAAACATAAAGGAACTCACATGCAGTTTATGAGGTGATTTATCGAGTTTTGCATGTTGGAGCATATCAGCAGTAATGTGTTAAGGTGCTACACATACTTAGGAAGGAAAAGTAGACCTTACTGGCATGATCATGTGGTAGAAATGAGACCAGCATGTAAGCACATGTTTTGTCTTAGGCTAGACCAGTAAGGTACTGTGCATACTTATATAAAATTGCATTCCAATTTATATTCCTTTATCTGTCTGTCTGTCTGTCTATCTACCTACCTCTCTGTCTGTCTTTTTCTCTCTGCTCATCACGTGACTTAGAATAAACTCAACACTTTATATTCTTGTTCAAGTACAACTGGTGACAAAGAAAATCACTTTTTCAAGTTTTGGGGTTATAAAAATGAGTGGCATTGTTTACTTAAACAACATCACTTCATTATTAAACTATTGCTGTTTCTCCTTGTTTTTTGTGAATGTTATTAAGTGTTTACACTAATTCAATAGAGAGTAACTCTCCTCTTCTTTGGCTACCTTGTTCCTTTGTGAAGAGGTTCGACAGTTAGGTTTCTCTGATTTTGAATGGTTGTCATATAATTAATGATTGCTCTATCACATACCTGTTTTGTGTCTAATGTATGTTGGAACTCGTTTTCATAACAGCTCTGTTAAAAATGTGTCATCTGTAGTGGGGTATTTGCTAAAGGCAAAGACTAATACGAGATGCAATAGTCACTTCACAAGAGGAAATGAGTGTTTAGCAAATGGTGCACCCCGCTTTGCTCACAACATCAATTTTGTCTCATGGAATGTTAAAAGTCTCTCTCCTGCTATTGAAAGGATAGTCATAATTAATAAGTTGAAGAAAATGAAAACTTTATTTAGGAAGCCAAACTTAAAAAGAAAAATGAGCATTATATAAATAAATGTTCAGGACTACGTTTTTACAACTCTGCTTCAACAATAAAGAAGTGAGTTGCAGTTATGCTACACAGAGCAGAAACATTGTCAGTGTTGAAGATCAGCAAAGATTTACAAGGCAGGTGGGTTATTAATTCTATGCAGGCCTTATTTGAGGTTGTAATTTTTGGTAACTTTTAGGGTCTGTATGAGAATGCTGTTACCCCACATGAGATGTTCATTAAGACACTCAGTTTTGTAGAGACGGTGATTTTATGGTGATTAGGGTGACTAGGTGTGAATGTGTATGTGTGTGTGTGTGTGTGTGTGTGTGTGTGTGTGTGTGTGTGTGTGTGTGTGTGTGTGTGTGTGTGTGTGTGTGTGTGTGCGTGTGTGTGTGTGTGTGTGTGTGTGTGTGGTATGGAAGAACAACCGCAGCAGGTCTAGCCATCCTGCAATGTGAAGAATGGCTCTAGATAAGTGTCACCGTTGAAGTGACACCTCTACTTCATATCCAGTGATGGGAAAAAGGAGATGTGGATGGATGGATGGATGGATGGATGGATGGATGGATAGATGGATAGGGGGACTTTAATGTGGCTCTGGCCCAGTCAAGGACAGAATATTTGCTGTAACTACTCAATTGCTAAAAGTCACACAGGAGCTAAGAATCTGGTTAGAAGTTTATAATTTAATGGATAGGAATAGATAGCTTTATCTGAACACTAAAGATTTTACATTTTATATATCAACTTAACAAATGCTAGTAGAATAGTGTATCCATTTACCTCCCACTACCTACTATCTCATTTGGAAGAAATTACTATACTGTCAACAGATCTTACTGAACACTCTGTGGTTCAACTTATGTTTTTTTTTTCTCTTTAAATGTTCATTTCTTATATTTTGGTGGCTTGACCTATTAACACAGAAGAATACAAAGTTTGCAGAGATAATCCAGGAATGTCTTACGGATTTTAGGAAAGATAATGCTAGAAAAGAGATGGAGGCTGTTTGTCAGTAGGCTCATAGGCTAGTACTAGGCTAACTGCCTTAGTGGACTATTTTAAGCCTAGCCAATTGCCTCATGTGAGTATTAAACCCTGCATCTTCAGTCTGTAAGGTAAACACCTTAACCATTATGCTGAACCTCCCACCATAAAAAGTCATCACTTCCAAGCCATGAATCCAGGACCCTGTGCACTACAATCACAGCAACATACCGCTACACCATCTGAGCTGTAAAAGTCATCAGTTCCAAAGGTTGAACCCAGGACCCTGTGCACGACAGTCTGATCAATGTACATCTACACCATCTCAGTTAGTTCAAATCAGAAAGTAAATGGTTTGTAATGAAACTAAAATAGGAGAAACATGCAAATAATCAGAAAGACATTAAAGATTTGGTGAATAAACTTCATGTTCTGTTTAAGACAATCTAAATCAGGTGGGTGTAAACATTTAGGTTCTCTTTGAAGAATATGTTGATGAAACAAGTCAACATAGAATTCCAAGACAGGAACTCCTGGAATTTTATTTTCAAATTTGTAATGTGCTGTTGATTAAAAGTTTTGCACCCATTGTGGTTGATGATTGACACTATACAGAATTAGTATTTGACAAACCATCCCATATATCTTCTGAAAGACAACACAATCAACAACATTAGACTGATATTTTCATTACTGAGAATTCATGAAAACACAATTTCTTGTTTTAGAACAAAGAGTTTTCCTATTATAATTTTTTTTAATTTACTGAGAAAAGTTAGAAGCTGGGCTAATTAAAGTCTTCCAGGGTACTCAGAAATAAGATTTTATTTTTGCAGGGTCTTGTTATTCAGATAATAAATAGACGTCCATTATTTTGGTTTACTATCAAATGACTGAAAATCAAAAGACAGAATCCCAAAAAGACTGAAAATTCAAAATATTGAATGATGGAGTTTGCACCTTCTCCACTGTTGTGTGATCCTGGAGTTGGCATAAGTATTTAGCAGGGGGTTTGGGGGTGGCAGCCCCCCACATGAGGGGAGCAGGGTTGCTTGCCCTTTGCATTAAAAATGTATTCAATATTTTGAATTTTACGTCTTTTTGGGATTCCGTCTTTTGATTTTCAGTCATTTGATAGTAAACTGTCCATTTTTTCAGTTTTAGCTGCAATCCTTAATAGCTTACAGCAACTGGAAAAAAGAGAAATTACTTTCAATTCATAACTCCTTTTCCAATTTTTGCACATGTGGGACAGGGTGTCACTTCAACATTGACAGTCATCAACAGCCAAGCTTCACACTGCCAGGGGGTTTGACCTGGCATGGCTGTTCTTCCACACCACACACTTGCACGCTCACACTTACAGCCAGTTTAGAGTATCTAATACATCTACTGCATGTCTTTGTAATGTGGGAGGAAACTGTAGCACCCAGAGGAACCCATGCAAACTCCACACAGAAGGCACCATAGCTGAAAATCAAACTGGAGAACCTCTTGCTGAAGCGACACTATCCACTGCACCACTGTGATGGTTATTTCCCATGTTAAATGTAAAAATCCTTCAGGGTTCACAGAAAATGAGAAAATACACTAGTGATCTTCAAATCTGTAATTACATATTAGTAATCACAGAATCAGAGATAATACACTAGTGATCCCGAAATCTGCAATTACATATCAGTAATCACAGAACTAGGCCTAACAGAATCTGAGATGATATATCAGTGATCATAGAATTATAGATAATACACAAATGATCACAGAATTAGGAATAATACATCAATGATCCCAGAATCTGAGATAATACATGTGTGATCACATAATCTGAGCTAATACACCAGTGATCATGGCATCAAAGAGAATATACCAATGAACACATAATCTAGGATAATACACCAGTGATTACAGAATGTGAACTTGTACACATATCACAGGATATCATAAAATCATCTAAGGCAAGCTTCGAAAGAAAAATTGCACAAGACACTAAGGATAATCACAAGGCCTTCTTTAGTTATGTCAGGAACCTGGGAGTCAACTCCCAGATATGCTCTGAGTTAGTGCAAAATGACAAAAAATACACTGAACCCACAGACATTGCCAACATCCTGGCAGAAAGGTTCAGTGCAAACTTCTCCCTCCCCTTCCCCTCCAAGAAAGCAAATGTCTATCCCAACAGAATGTAGCCTCCCTGTAATCACAGATGCACAGGTGAGAGCTGCCCTCTCCAAAGCAAAAAACACAGCATCAATGGGACCAGACGGTGTCCCAGGCTTCATCTTACATGAGCTCCAAGAAGATTTAAACCCTTACTTAAAGACTCTGTTCAATCTCAGCCTTACTACAGGATATCTTTTTTGGAGAAGGTTCCCTGCACCCTAGTGGCAGGAGTGTGCGGTTAGAACTTGTCTGATTGAAGACTGCTGGAACAGGGATCAGTTTTGAGTTTTTTTACTGGTTAATTGGGTAATTTGTTTAAATCAGTTTGCTCATTTTCTATTGTTATAAAAAAAATTGCACTTTATTCATCTGCTTTTACTGTAATTGTGTTTTGTCCCACTTTATTACCTTATTTTGCTTGAGCTTCTTCTTAAAAGTCTCAATTGTATTATTCTGTTGCAGTTATTACTGCTTGGTAGTAGCCTGATTCAATTGTAAATGTTATTCTATGCCTTTTGTTTACTGCACTTGGGCTTCAGACCAGTTGTTTTACATTAAGAGGGTTTGTGGATTACATTTAGATCACTAAAGCCAATAACTCTGCTGGTGAAGCACTATTCTCTTGCGCCATAGCCAAATTATGGAACTCCCTCCCATCCACAATTACCTCCGTACCATCATGCACCCATTTCAAAACTTTACTAAAAGCGCACCTAAAAACATTACCTCCATACCATCATGCACCCATTTCAAAACTTTACTAAAAGCGCACCTAAAAACATGTTGGCTATGCCCTTGCAACTCCCACTCTAATATCACCCACCCCATCCAAACACTACCTTTCTTTCCACCCCACTAACTACCTTGATTATAGCAAGCTCAGATGCTCATAAGCCTAGTACTTATTATACAGCAGGAACTTTTTATTGTAACATTTGTTAATGTCTGTTATGTACTTTGCAGATAAAGAGTCTAGTTGTTTACTGATGTACTATGTTCTTCATCTGGAAATATGTTTGTAATTAATTGCTATGTTAATCAAATTGTTAACCGCTATGTAATCCAATGTAACTACTGTCTGTTTATTTTAACTGTGGAGCTTTTCTCCCTGGGCCTCTGCTGAAAATGGACCTACCTCCAGTTGGACACTCCCGGTCAACAAATGTAAATAAATAAATAAATAATTGTTGTGGCAGGACAGGTAGCTTACATCCTTTTAAGTTGGGAATTGCCGATTGAAGGCTCAGTGCCTGTTAGTCTAAAAGCGCATTAGTTCTGGTTTAAGCACTTGGGCTTCAAGCCAGTTATTTTACATTAAGATGGTTTGTGGTCTTCACTCTTATGGGAGGAGAGGCTAGATCCTGCTCTTCTGAGCTGGGGATTTCTGGTTAAAGGTTTATTGTGCCTGCTTATTTGAACTGTTTCTTTCTGAAATGTGTGTGCCTTGTTTGCTATAGCCCAGACGTTAGTAGTTTATTGGCCATTTTTGGCTAATTTTTATCTTTTTCATTTTCCTGCTATAAAAAAACGCATTTGCGCATTTTTTTTGCACTTGTATTCAGCTCAGCGTGTGCCTGCCAGGTGTCCTGCAGAGTTCTACAGCAACAGAGAAACAAAAGAGAGAATTTGGAGTGATTAAGTATCATTTTTCTGCATTTTCTTGCTGTCTTTAACTAATTCCGCCTAAAATGCCAATTTTTTAGCATTTCTGTGATTTAAAAAGCTTGTTTCTGCTACATATTGTACTTATTTGCTGCCTGCACTTGAACTAAGTCATTTGTGTGTTTAAATAATCTGTTTAACTGTTGTAGGCTACACACTTAAGTGCGATAGCCATTTCTGTGCATTTAAAGTGTTTTTTTATTGTATCTGCTTTATTTTCTGAAAAAAAATATATACTTGTTTCCTGCCTTTCTGAACTAGTATAGTCCAGTTTTCAGGTTATTGCTGAATTTAGGACTGTGTTACAAGTTTCTGTGTTGCCCATACCTTGCTTGGATAGAGGGAAATTTCTCTGTTCACCTGTGAGAGAGGGGAGCTTTGAGCAGCCTATCTGTTCCTGGAGGAGTGGTTTCAACCCAGAAGTTAGTAGTTTATTGGCCATTTTGGGCTAATTTCTATCTCTTTCATTTCCCTGCTATAAAAACTGCATTTGCATGGTTTTGTGCACTGGGCAGCACCGGTTAGCTAGGGTTAAACTATTCCTGGCTCCACGAAGTCTACTCTTCAATTTTTCCCTTGGAACTAGACAAACTTTCAACTTAAGCACTCAAACCATTCATTTCACAGCCCAGCACTTGCTCAAAACTCATAGCAAGCACTAATTAACCATAGTACTAGACCCCCCTATACTGTCCGGAAGGACAAGGCTCTCTATTTGTCCCTACCAGCCAATCAGCAAAACAGCTCACTTTACCTATTCAGGCATGTCCAAAGGGCAGTTTCAGGTGTACTCTCCAGTCCAACTGGTGAATCTGGGCATTTTGAGGCAATGTTACAACTACCTCATGTACACAGACAACCCTCTCCTCCTACCACCAAACACTAATATATGCGAGAGATGCAATTTTACAGCCAAACTGGAGGCAAAGCTCTATCAACCCAAGACTGGAACTGACAGTCAAGTGGAGAGGGAAAATACTTGCAACACACCACCAGTCTCGCATAGACCTACTAAACCAACACCAGCAAATAACACACATAAATACTTGAAAACATACTCAGAGGCTCTAAATAAAAATCTGCAAAAGCAACAGAGACCTCCAAAGAAGACACCCAAGCAACCTCCACACCTCATCACAAACCATGAAACACATACTTCACATAATTAGTGTGCCTTGCAATCACAGCCCTTAAGGCAAAATAACATACCCAACACACTAGTAATAGGTGACTCTATAGTTAGGCATACTGATGTCCCACTAACTAGGCTGGACAAGGAGAAGGTTACAGTTAGCTGCTTGTCAGGTGCCAGAATCCACCACATAACACATCACTCAGGTCACTCCAGAACAAGTACAAATATGACTCTGTCATTGTCCATGTCGATGTGAATGATCTGAGATGTACCTCCCTGGACTACATGAAAAGGGACATGGAAGACCCCTCTGATCACGTAGCCCAAGCCGGTATGATCCTGACCCTGAGTAGCATCCTGCCCTCACCAAGAATGATGCCACAGTATAAAGAAAAAAATGATAAATTTCAACAATTGGCTAAGTTTCTGGTGTTATTCAAAGGGGATCCAGTATCTGGCCACCTGGGATGACATGCTCGACAAGCCATGTTGCTTTGCAAGAGATGGCTTGCACCTGTCACCCTTAGGCTTCCAAATACTGGCCAAGGCTTTTGCGGCCCCCATAGTGCCTTTTTTAGGCAAGGCTCAAAAGACCAACCCACTACCATAAATAGCACAAGTAAACAAATAGGAGTAATGCTACTCAATGCCAGAAGTCTAAACCTCAAAATGCATTCACTCGAGGCATTCCTCAGTATGGAGAACATTGATATCTGTACAGTAAAAGAAACCTGGTTTAAGGCTCCAGAGAGCACCCCAGCACTACCAGGCTATAACTCATACCATACTTTTCGTCCACAGAACCCAGACGGAAACACAAAAGGCAAGGGTGTATCCATATTCATCAAGGATACCCACATCTCCAGGTTAGTGGCTCAGCACAATGCCTCAGAGATCATCCATGTGTAACTAACAATGGGGAAAACTGCATTTCAAATTGTAGCTTGCTACAGATCACCCACCATGACCCAGGATCCCCCTTCCGCATTTCTAGAGACACTGGAAAATATGAAGGCCCTCTCAAATGCCCTAATATTGGGTGATTTCAATTACCTAAACATCAACTGGGAGAACTATTCATGTACTAACTCCCTTACCCAACGCTTCCTAGAATTTATAAACTCAAATGCCTTGGATCAACTGGTCAACACACCCAACAGAGGTGACAACATATTGGACCTGGTCATCACCAACATGGGTGACCGGTGTTCTACACCGGAGGTCAACCCCTTGCTGGTTAGTTCAGACCATAGACTTATCACTCTGGATATCCATATTCTGCCCCCACCCTCAATCAAGGAAACCACCATGAAAAACTTTTCAAAAGCAAACTTCACGTTATTTATGACCGAGGTGGAAAGTTTCACAGCCCCATGCTAAAGGACAATGCTGTCCAAGCTACTAAATCCCTTACAAAGGCACTCTATGAGCACCTGCAAGAATGTATGGATCATGCTATCCCAATCAAAACCAAGACTCACTCCTCCAAGAAAAGGAAACCAGTCTGGTGGCCCCGTGCTATAAACAAGCTATGCAATAGAAGGAGGAAACTAGTACAGAAAAGAGTAAAATCCCAAGAAGGAAATACATCCCTGATCAGTATCAGCAAGAAACTACGATTCCTCATAAAATCATTCAAGGCTAGCTTTGAAAGAAAAATTGCCAAGGACTACAAAGATAACCACAAAGCGTTCTTTAGCTATGTCAAGAACCTAAGTGGAAACTCTCAGATCTGCTCTGAGTTAGTGCATAATGGCACAAAATACACTGAACCGACTGATATTGCCAACATTCTGGCAGACAGGTTTACTGCAAACTTCACCCCCCCTCACCCCCTAAAGGGCTCATAACCATACCAGAAGAATGTAGAAACCCAGAAATTACTGACACACAGGTTAAAAAGTCCTATCCAAAGCAAAAAACACAGCTTCAATGGGACTGGACAGTGTCCCAAGCTGTGTCTTCCACAAACTCCAAAATTAACTAACCCATCACCTAAACACACAGTTCAAACTCAGCCTCTCTACAGGCTACGTACCGATAGAGTGGCGCACAACAGTTATCCACAAAGGTGGAGTCACAACAGACCCCGGGAACTATCGCCCTATAAGCCTGACTAGCCTGGTCTGCAAGGCTATGGAGCGCATCATCATGGAACTCATTAACAGAGACATTGGGAACCTCCAAACATTGGACCCTACCCAGTTTGGCTTTGTTAAGGGCAGATTATGCCTCCTAAACCTGGTGAACTTCTTTGAGACAGTTACCAAGGCTTTAGATGAGGGAAAGGAGGTCCACACAGCTTACCGAGACCTAGCAAAGGCTTTTGACACCATTCCCCATTCTGGAATTATAGACAAGCTCACCAGCCTGAACATAAACCTCTATGTCATGAGATGGGTTGCCAATTTGCTCATGGATAGAACCCACATGGTGAGAGTTGCAGACTCTAGGTCCGACTCTAAACTGGTTACAAGTGGTGTCCCCCAGGGCTCAGTCCTGGGACCTGTCCTGTTCAGTATATACTTCTCAGAGGTACAGGCAAGCACAGGAGGACTATGTCTGACCAAGTTCGCAGACTATGCGCCATAATTGACTCTCCGGCTGATACAGACATCCTCCAAAAGGGTCTCACTGAGGCAGATACCTGGTGTCAAAATCATGGCCTCAAGCTAAATGCCAAAAAGTGCATAGTCATCCCTTCGGAAAAAACAAAGTACCCGCAAACTACCACATATGTGGTAGTCCCCTAAATACAGAAAATGAAATAAGGGATCTGGGGACCCAAGTAGATAGTAATCTTTCCTTTGATAATCATATTGCCAAGGTGGTTAGAAAATCCTTCTATGTGGCCCACCTAATCACAAAAGGGTTCGCATCTAGAACAAAAGAGGTTATTGTGCCCCTCTACTCATCACTCATCAAATCCATCATAGAGTACAATGCCCCATTTGGGATGTACCTTACAAGACACCTGCAACAGCTGGAAAGACCACAGAAGTACCTCACCAAGAGGACTGCTGGCCTCAAACAGGTGCCATATGCAGCCCGACTGAAGAAACTCCAGCTGTACTCGGTTGCATACCACCTTCTCAGAGGTGATCTCTGTCTGACATACAAGGCCATGTCCAACCCAGAATTGATGGACATGCTCCACCTAAAAAAAAAAAAAAAATCCCAGAGAGCCACACGCTCTAGGGATCTAAACCTCACCATAACGATAAATAGGACTTGCTGGAGGGCTAGATTCCTGTCACAGAGACTCCCCATGCTTTGGAATAGGATTCCAATGTACATTATACAGAGCCCCTCACTAACACTATTCGATAGAAACCTTGACGAGTGTATGGGAAACAGAAAATTTACCCCGGGGATCACTGCAGTGGCTCTGCTGGACAGAGGCACAGGGAACTAATGGTTCTGCTGGACAGAGGCACAGGGAACTAATCTAAGGGGGTGGCAAAAGCCAACACATTCTGGCTAGGCTTACATATAGGATTGAACAACGTTAAATTTAGGCCCATTGTTGATGGGAAGAGAAGTAAGACATGTTTCATTAGCAGATTTTTGGACTTCCATTTACAGAAAGGGATAAAGAAATTTGATTATATTGCTAAAGATTCATGGCATTTTTTGGAGAAGCTTAGAGCAGTCAGGATAAGTGATCATACAATTTTATTGGCTATTGACGTTTGTAATCTCTTTTCAGTGATTCCAAGTGACATTGGATTACAATGGCTTGAAAGTCAATAGGTAAGAACTGGGATGTTTGAGCAGGATCATATTAATGTGTTTGTCACCTTAATGGAAGCAGTATTAGACAACAATTATATATTTTTTGAAGGGCATTATTATAAGCAAAGCACCGGGGTGGCAATGGGGACTGCTTGTGCCCCCATATATGCCAACTATATAATGTCCTTCTGGGAACAGGAATATGTTTTTGCTAGTCAATATACGCAATATATTCAGCATTACACCCATTTTTTGGATGACATTTTTGTGATTTGGGACGGTAGTGTTGAAATCATGAAAACGTTTATAGATTACATAAATAATACAGTGCAATTTCTTAAGTTCACCTTTGACTTCAGTAAAAATGAGTTGTCATACTTGGATGTCAAATTAAAAGTGGACAAGGTTAGGAAATGTTTGACTTCTGGTATTTACAGAAAACCCACCTTTTCAAACTCATATTTAAATTATCATAGCTGGCACCCTAGCCATCAGAAACAGGCCATAGTTAAAGGTCAAATGGTTAGGGCTGCCAGAATGGTAAGTGAAAATTATGATTTTCTTAGTGAGGTGGAATTTATAAAGAGTATGTTTGTTAAACGAGGATATCCCATTGTTCTGTGCGATTCCATTGGAGATGAAGTAATACGCAAAAGAAATGAAGGGAATTATATGGCGTTATTGACCACGAGTAGTAAAAGGAACTTTCCAATTAATAATAATAAAAATTTAACAGTGGAATTGGGGAGTGGTATGATCAAAAATGCTACCAAAATGGGTGAATCTGAATTATATTTCATAACTACATATTCCTATGATGCCAATCATATTGTTGACATTATACAAAATAATTGGAGGTTGTTCAAATTGGATAATGATGTATGGAGTAAGTTAAATAAGGCTCCAAAAAATGTATTTAGGAAAGGAAGGTCATTCAAACAGTTGTTGGAAATGGGAGGTTGTTGCTTAGATGACATTGGCAATCAAAACGGGGGTAAGGGTAATTTTAAGTGTGGTAGATGTAACGTATGTCAGCACATTTTGGTTACTGGTCCAAAAATTGTAGTAGCGAATGTGTCAATTGATATATATGGGCATTTCGATTGTTTTACCAAAAATGTTGTTTACTTAGCCAAATGTGTCCATTGTTCAGCCTTTTATGTAGGAAAAACTTGTAGAACTTTTAAAGAAAGAATTAGTGAGTATATTTTGGATATAAAGCATATGAGAAACACCAATGCTTTAGTTAGGCATATAGAGCAGAACTTTGGGCATAAATTCAAATTTTGTATAATACAGCATATCAAAAAACATAGTCAAGGTGCCGTGTTGGATGTGCACCTTGACATATGTGAAATGAAGTGGCAGTTGAGGCTGGATGCTACAGTGTTCCCAGGCATCAATGACAACATATGTTTGGCTCCCATTCTAAAATTGAATCATATTAAGGGATAAACAGTTGCATAAAACCTATATGGTTCAGTGTATATTTTACTGAAATATTTTGGTATTTTGGAATATTAACTGGCATATGTAGTGTGTTATTGTTTTTAGTTTATACATGTTTTTTAGTTTACATATGTTTTTTCATATTATTATTTTATAATATTTTAGAAGTATATATTTATTAAGAATATAGATTACCTTTGTACATTAACATTACTAATATATGTATATATATTTTTAAATGTATTAGTATGTTTACATTGTATGTACATCATACATTTGTATGGTTCCTAAGGCTGAATTTAAGTTAATTAATATTTTATTAAAAGATAGGTATGTTAATTGAATGTAATTAGTGTGAGAGTATATATGCTCACAAGTGTGTTCAGGATTGTTTGTTCTGAAGAAGTCTGTTCATTAAAGACGAAACCTAGGTAAACTGTCTTTGTTTCTTGTGATTGGTGCTAACTTGCAGTTCCTTCTTTGTGGTTTAAATAGGCTTACATACGCCCTCGGGCAGATAGCCTAGTACTTAACTATGAACCTATACTATACACGATCGAAATTGCAGAAAGCCGAAACCCATATGGCTGAGACCATATGCTCGACTTCTGCAATTTTGAACATGTAAAACAAAAAAAATACAAAACATTAACTGACTTTCTGAGTGTTAGCAGGGGGGTACCTGCACCCCACTGGGGGGCCCCGACACTCCCCATAACTTTAATATACCAACTACGAGATTGCACTACAGTATGGAAATGGAAATATTTCCATTCTGGACTGCATGGAGATGTACGTTACACATGGTCGGGATTCCAAAAGTCAAACATATGGTCTCTCAAACTAAAACAGAAACATAGAACCCCACAGATATATACACCACACTAACACAGAAACATACAACCCCACAGATATATACACCACACTAACACAGAAACATACAACCCCACAGATGTATACAACATACTAACACAGAAACATACAACCCCACAGATATATACAACACACTAACACATAAACACAGAATCCAACAGATATATACATCACACTAACACAGAAACATACAGCCCCATAGACATATATAACACACTAGGACAGAAACATACAGCCCCACAGATATATATACAACATGTTAACACAGAAACATAGAACCCCACAGTCAGATGCAACACACTAACACAGAAACATACAGCCCCACAGATATATACAACACTAGCACAGAAACATGCAACCCCACAGGTATAAAGAACCCACTAACACAGAAACACATAATCCAACAGATATAAACACTACACTAACACAGAAACATATAGCCCCACAGACATATACAACACGCTAGCACAGAAACATACAAACCCACAGATATATGCAACATGCTAACTCAGAAACATACAATCCCAAAGACATATACGACACACTAACAGAGAAGCATACAACCCCACAGATATAAACAGCACACTAACACAGAAACAGCCAAACCTTGCAGATATGCACAACATTTACACAGAAACATACAACCCAGAAGATATACACAGCACATTAACAAAGAAACATACAAACCCAGATATGCACAACACACTAACACAGAAACATGCAACCCTACAGATATATACAAGACACTAACACAGAAACATACACCCCACAGATATATACAATAAACTTACATGTAAACTTACAACCCCACAGATATATAATGCACTAACACAGAAGCATACAACCCCAAAGATCAATACACTAATATGGAAACAAACAACTCCACAAATTTATACAACATACTAAGACAGAAACATGCAACCCAACAGATATATATAAAACACTAAGCTAGAAACATACAACCCCACAGATATATACAACACACTAAGAAAGAAACATGTAACTCAACAGATATATACATCACACTAACTCAGAAACTTACAACCCCACAGACATATACAACACACTAACAGAAACATAAAACCCCACAGATATATGCAACACACTAACTCAGAAACATACAACCCCACAGACATATACAACACACTAACAGAAACATAAAACCCCACAGATATATGCAACACACTAACTCAGAAACATACAACCCCACAGATATATACAACATACTAACACAGAAACATACAACCCCACAGATATATGTAACACACTAACTCAGAAACATACAACCCCACAGATATACACAACACACTAACACAGAAACATACAACCCCACAGATATATACAACACGCAAACACAGAAACATACAACCCTATATATATATATATATATATATATATATATATATATATATATATATATGTATATATATATATATATATATATAATACAATACCACAAAAACATACAATCCCACAGATACATACAATACACCAACACCGAAACATACAACCCCACAGATACATGCAATACAGTATCATAGAAACATACAACCCCACATATTTATACAACACACTAAGAAAGAAACATACAACCACACAGATATATACAACACAGTAACACAAAAACATACAACCCCACATATTTATACAACACACTAACACAGAAACATACAATCCGACAGATATATACAACACACTAACAGAGAGACATTTATTTATTTATTATTTTATTTTACATTTGTTGACCAGGATTGTCCGACTGAGCTGAAGAGCCCTTTTTCAGAAGAGGCCCAGGGAGAAAAGCTCCAACATATTAAACACTTTTCATTATAAATTAGCATTAAGCAGCAATGTTACAGGATTATTACAAGGCATTAAGTAGCAATACAATGTTATACACTGTCAATAATCAGGAGTATAGCACAGAAACATACTACTCCATCAGTATATACAACACACTGACACAGAAACATGCAACCCCACACACACACACACACACACACACACATATATATATATATATATATATATATATATATATATACAATACACTATCATCGAAACAAACCAGACATTGACATAAATTCATATCATTTATATAGAAGTAGCCAAACCAGGTAAAACTTATGTTTTTTGTCCAGATGTCTAAACTTTGTTATCTTCTAGAGGGTCTCTGCAATGCATAATTTCTCCATTTTTACAAAATGCAATATCTGCGGGTTTATTAAATTAACAGTACAATAGCTGGGATGTAAGTAAACATTCTCCAAAGTGTGATTTTATTATACTGTCACCACTTCTTTCAACATTTGCAAAGTTATGTGGTATCCACATTTAAGGTGTGCAAGAGAAACATTCCCTCATGAAAGCTTGGTAGTCCTTCCCTTCTCTCAATTGTTCTAACTCTGAGGTCAGAATTACTATAGAAAATAGGAGACTGCAGCTGTGAGAACGTATCATTGTTATGGCCAAACAGTTCAGAGAAAATCACGTCTCACTTCACATAAAACACTATGCATCTCCACACAAGCAGCCACCTCTGTAACATGACCACACTACTGTAACACTTCCCATTACGTCATACCTGCTGTGTTGACATGGATAAATAAAGCCTTAACTGTGAGCCAAGTGACCACTGGCTAGACCTCCGTTCTTACTTGTAATCCTGTACTGCATCACTTTATTGGTGTTTTGGCTTGGTAACAGCAGGTATGTGATGGGAAATCATTCCAGTACCTCTGTTTTTGCAGCTGTACCTCTGTTTGGCATGTTGACTAGGTTGCCTAGCTTGAGTATGGACCCAAAATGTATGCAATACTATTTCCATCACACCTGCGCTAAACACTGGTACAATTTTGCAGTGCCATGTATCACAGAAATCATTACATTTTTTGTAGCTGGTGTTCTGCTTTGGTGTTGCTCTACAGCTTAGGTGAAATTACTATTAGCTGTCCATACTGGGGTCAGGGAGCCATGCATATGCCTTCAGTGACACTGTTTGACAATGACATTTATCTGTGGAGTTGCAGCATTCTATTATTATCTGGTGCTATGGTGGACAAAATTAGACACTGACCTTTTTCAGGTTGATTTCATCTTACTTGTGTTTGCTAATTTATTTCATCATTAGTTCATCTGACTGTCTCTGGATCCTTGCATCTCATGTCCAGTTATAACTGTGCAGTGCTCTAACTTTTGTTGCAGCTCAAATAGTGCACTGAATATAATAACTTGTGTGCTGCTTGCCGCAAGAGCAACGGAGCTGCCTTCAGCTGCTGCTGCTGACATTTGCCCTTGTAGGCATAACAGTAGGATTATCACTACAACTTCTCTTTACTCTGTCCTGCACTCCTGTGTGGTGTTGTGTTTGCTTAGCCATTTCTAGTAATTTGAGTGAACTGAAGTTGGAACTAAGATCTGTATTTACAGAGTTTAGAACAGTGATAGTGCTGAAGTTACTTTTTTGCACTTTCTCGCGGTAGTACAACTGCACCTGACTGATGCTCTGCACTGGCTTATTCACTATTTTTTGCAGTTTGCTGCGCTGTATATTTAAATCATAGCATCACACTGATTAGCTGTGTTGGATCATTATCCTATTGGGCACCACCTGTTGACTTGATCAACTTCCCAGGGGTTTGTTTTAGTTTGACTACTTTTACCCTTTTTTTTGCCTTGGGTAGTTTTGGATATAGTGAGTTTATTGAAAGATTATCGAAATATTAGCTATGCTTATATTTTTGTGGTTGGACATTTTCCTAAGAATTAGTGGATCTATGGTTGCTATCTGATTCTCTTAGAGCTGTACCAGTCTATTATCTGTTTAATATTAACCTGTTTTACCATTCATTGTCTTTGTCTCACCTTCATTGGTCATCTTATTGCTTTGTCCTTACTGACCTCACTGTGGATTTTGCTAATTACGCTGCTTTTTAATTGTCATTATTTCTCTTATTTTATTTTGTGTTATATTTTCTTGCCCTGCTGTTCCATTAAGGACTGTTGTTTTGGTTTTCATTTCTGTTTTATATTCTTAACATTAATTTTATTCCTGTATTATTTCATGCAGTATTCAAGTATTTCCTGGCAAGTAGCATGGCTGCTACAGTTTTATTCATTCTATATATTACATTAAATCACTTTTAAATATGATAAGAATATTTTGCCTTTCCCTTCAACCTACATCTACAGTTCAACCATGTTATAATTTACATCTTTCCTATAGGCATCTTGGAGGCCAAAATGGAAACCCCTACAGGCATTTCCCTGTTAGGTCACCAGTCCCATTGCTACTTCCCTGGATTGAAACATTGGAGTCCTTACCTTTCTATAGAACATTTGGTCCTGATTTTTCATAAACAACATATAACTAAGACCCATCCTCTGGTGGTCCTTGTTAAAGCACTGTATACAAAGGTGAGGTCAATCCAAAACAAGAAGTCCAGGATTATCTGTGGCCTGCTATGAAGCACTGACCTTACTTTTATCATGGAGAGCAGGCTTGATAAGAACTTTAGATGTTACTTTACATCAGGATTGCCATTGTCTGTGATCTAATGTCCTCAGAGGGACACGATTAGTGCTGAGATTGCTGTTTGTAGTAGCTCTGGGGTATTGCTGATGCAAGTTGCCTCTAGAGAGGCCATTTCCTATAAACATCTCCTAGTTTTGGGAGCAAAGACTAGTTATGTCCTTGTCTGCTTTCCACTAGGTTTTGTAAGGACATTTCTACAGACGTTCTCGGACTTCCTAGATGATTCTATTTTGAGTCATCAGCCCCTAGCTGTGCTTGGTGGCATTAATATCTGGGTCAAGAATGAGTCAGTGACTCTTGCAAATAATTCAGTTGTATTATGAAAGGTCACACTTTGAACTTGATCTTCTTGCTGGATGTAACGTTATTAGATTTGATGACAGAATCAATCTTTTGGTCTGACCAGTTCCATGTCCACTTTGTTCTGGAGCTTTTGCACTATAATACCCCTATGTCACAAGATGGGTTGCCAACTGGCTCACTGACAGAACCCACACTGTGAAAGTAGCAGACTCTAAATCCAACTTCAGACCAGTGATAAGTGGTGTACCACAGGGTTCAGTCCTGGGTTCTCTCCTGTTTGGTATCAACTTCTCTGAAGTACAGACTAACACAGAAGGTCTTTGGCTAACAAAGTTCGCAGATGACTGCAAACTAGGAGCCATAATCAAAACTCATAACGATGTGGACATCTTAGAAAAAGGGCCTCACTGAGACAGATGCCTGGTGTCAGAACCATGGCCTCAAGCTCAATGCCAAGAAGTGCATTGTGATCCCTTTTGGTAAAAACTCTGTACCCATAAACTACCACATAGGAGATAGTCTACTTAACACCAAAAGTGTGATAAGAGACCTTGGACACAGGTAGACAGTAGTCTCTCCTTTGATAATCACATCGCCACAGTAGTCAGGAAATCTTTCTACGTGGCACACCTCATCACAAAAGGTTTCTCATTCAGGAAAAAAGAGGTCATTGTTCCCCTCTACTCATCACTCATTAGACCCATTATAGAGTATAATGCCCCTTTTGGTATGTACCTCACAAGACATCTACAACAACTGGAAAGGCTGCAGAAATACCTCACAAAGAGGATTACCAGCCTAAAATAGATGCCCAACGCAGACCGTCTCAAAAAACTCCAGCTTTACTCTGTCGCATAAAGCCTACTCAGAGGTGATCTCTGCCTAACATATAAAGCTATGTCAAACCCAAAGCTGTTGGACATGCTCCACTTAAAGAAATCCCAATCCCTCCAAGCTACACACTCAGAGACCTAAACCTTGTCACCATAATAAACAGAACATGCTGGAGGGATAGATTCCTGTCCCAGAGACTTCCCATACTCTGGAACAAACTACCTATCTATATCAAACAAAGCTCCTCATTAGCACTCTTCAAGACAAATCTTGATGATTGGATGGGAGATAGGAAATTCACCCCAGGGATCATTTTTGTGTCTCTGCTTGACAGGGGCACAGGAAAATAATTTTCTTGGGTGGCAAAAGCCAGGGTACTGTTTGGCTAGGCTTATATAGGCCCTAGGGCCAATAGCCTAGTACATACTTATGAACCTATAATATTAAACTGAAGGTGATGAGAACAACTAATCATATTACAATTAACATGTTTTCATCCACATTCCTTCATTTCCTTTTAGGGGATGTGTGGACTCCATGGAATGGAATGACTTTGGCACCTGACCTACTAGTCCTAAGTCTTGTTTCTCTGGTACCTACCAGGAGGTATGACCCTTGATATTGCATAGCCTTTGCCTCCTATCACAAGAAGGGTGCAGGTTGGAATATCACTGATGTAGGTCAGGTCTGTGGTGTGACAGGTTTCAACTGCATGAGCATTTTGTTCAGTAACAAACAAGATCTCCCAAATATGTCAGCATCCTGTGCAGAGAAATCTCTTCAGTGACTAAACCAACTGACTAGCTACACATTTCTGTGCAGTGAAGGTTTAAGGAGCCCAGCCTGTGTTTCCACTAGAAGAGGTTTATTTGCCTCAAATTGTGAATCAGCTGCTCTATTTTTCATGGATGAGATTGCCTGTTTCATATCCAGTCTACTGTACATTGACTCCATGAAAGTTGTAGCAGTTTCAGTCTTCCCTCACTCTTTGTCTTGGAGAGTGTTTGGTATTCCTGAGTATGATGAGGTTTTGACTGTCTTTTCAAATATGCAAAAAAATGTGCAGGAGTATCCAACAGACTCGGGATAGCACGAAAAAAACAATGTTGTTTATTAAATGAAGTGCTTTTCGTTGCCATGTTACTGCAACTTCATCGGATAATCACACTCAAAATACCTTAAAAATTTAAATAGTAAGTAAACAGATCACATGATCAGCAGTCAGCTGTTCTTTGAAAACATCACATTACAAATCAAAACATCAAATCAAGTGAAATAAATAAAACAAATTCCTCTCATAATTTAACTAAATGTAAATCTAGAATCTAGAAGTAATAAAAACTCCAATTTATAACCAACGGAGTTCCCGCTCACCTTAAACACTGAGAATATTTTTAAACTAACTAATTAAGCTTATTAAGCTTAATATTCAAGCATATAAATTCCCACAAATTATTAAATTCTATTACTGCTAAAATATTAACCTTAAATAGAACACTACCTTATCTATCAGCTGTTTAACTACAAAAAAATAGTAAATAACAGCTTAGTTACAATTTCTTTAAATGTGCAATAACATCACTCTCGTAACTTGTAACTAAGCTGTTATTAAATGAAGTGAATTAGCGATTTAGGAAGCAGGCAGGCATCTGTGCAAGAATAGTGTTAGTTGCAGAAATGTGTTCGGCTACTAGCCGAATACATTTCTGCAAAAATTAAAACGGAGGCATGACAGCTCAAATAAAAGCATGTATTACAATCTTTAGGCATGCCAGTGGCCAAAAATATAGCAATGTGGGAGGGTGGCCTAATGGTTAAGGTGCTTGTCTTATAAGCACAACATGCAGGGTTTGACTCTCACAAGGGATAATTGGCATGGCTTGCAAGGGCAGTTAGCTTAGTATTAACCTAATTGGCATAAAAAAGTGTTTCATTTATATAAAAATATATTTTTTTCTTTGGCCGATCTCGGCCGTTTAAGCATAGGGCAGCAGCGTGCAAACAGAATCGTGCCGAAAATAAAAAAAAATATGAAAATTCAATTTTAAGGGAAATCTGCATTTTGCCATGATAGTCTATAGCATGCAGAATCATTGCCAGGGAACAGTGGTTAAGGGGAAAGGCTCTGGGGTAGTGTAGTAACTATGGAGCAAAGCAGTGGGGTATGCAAATGAGGGGAAATTTACTGAACCACAAAAATATTCTACGTGCCAAACTGCACCTAACCGTGTAGGTGCTATAACATGATTGTGTAAGCAGGAAGTGCAACAGACTTGAAAAGGGGGTGTGTCATGCATGGTGTAAGCACATTGGAGCCCTATGGCCTCAGATAAGCTTAGCTAAGCACAGCTAAGCAAGGGTGTGTGTCAGAGGTTGTCTTGACTTATTCCATGAAATGAAGAGCATGTTCGTTTCCAGGGAGAGTAATTTCTTAGTGTTTACATTAGCTAAATGGGTATGCATGGTGCGCACAGGGTCTAAAACAAACCCTCCCCCAAAAAATAGCAGACTGTTTACATTTGGGCACCAGATTTACCCGATGCACCTCGGGGCTTAAAAGGGGCGGAAATGGGAAGGGGAAAAAAGGAAAATAGCAGAATAAAAACAATCAAGAACAAATTACATAGCCAGCAGGTGGAATGCATCACAGTCAGCCAGTCATACAGGCATCATCTGCAGCACAACAGTATAAACTATGCAAACACCATACAGTCTGGTTTTCCCACAAACTCTGCACCACTGGTTTATATATGCGAGGGAATTTTAAATGAAAACATGTTAGGGACTGCTATTGCTTTGATCCATCAGTATGTGCTAGAGACTGAAGGCGGAGAGGAGGATAATGCTGACAACCACCACAGACTGAGGAGGAGGAGAAGAGTGTTCAGACCCAGGGTAACTTACCAGGGGCTACATGATCTGGAGATAGTAGAGCACTACAGGGTAGACAGAGACAAACTTCAGCAAATCATCAACCTGTGCCTACCTCAACTCAGACCCAGAGCCAACAGAGGGGAACCCATCCCAGTGGATAACATGGTATGTGTAGCCTTAAGAATACTAGCTACAGGTACTTTCCAAAGACCTACTGGGGACATCATGGGGGTCTCACAGACATCTACATCCAGGGTACTACACCAGTTCCTGGATGCCATGCTACCACATGCCGGTGAGCACATTTATTTCCCCAAGATCCCTAAGGAGAGGACGAGCAATATGTGTCTCTTTCACCATGTAGCAGAGTACCTGGAGGTAGTGAGTGCGATAGACTGCACGCACATCCACATTAAAGCACCGCCTGGTGAACAGGGTAGGGTCTACATAAACCACAATGGATTCCCCTCTATCAACTGCCAGGTCGTGTACAATGCCCAGGGCATTATTATGAATGTGTGTGCTGGTAGCCCTGGAAGCTATCATGACTCCACATCTGGCATTTGTCACAGCTGTAACATACATTTGCTAGTGGGGGCATCCCATATGACTATCTGGTGGGAGATGCTGGCTATGCACTGGAGCCGTGGATGATGCACTCATCAGAAATGCACACGCACCCACACAAGAATGCCATAATGAGGCACACACACAAACCAGGATCATTATATAGCATGTGTTTGGGATGCTAAAGTCATGGTTCTACTGCCCTGACATATCTGGTGGAGCCTTGCAGTACTCTGCAGCCACATGTGCACACATATTCATAGTATTTGCCATGCTACACAATATGATCCTGCGGAAACAAATGCAGCAGGAACAGCATGGGGAAGGGCCACAAAGCCCACCACCATTGCCAAGGCCCCCACAGGCACAGAGGGACTCAGAGGAGGAGGCTCCTGAGCCTGTTCCTGTAGGCAGATGGAGGCGTGCCCAGTATGCTCAGGCCTTGGCAAAGAGACAACGCATAGCACACACACTGACAGGGACTATCAGTGGGATTGGCACCTCTCTTTGACTCACACACACACAGTAAAATGAATGACACATACATCACATTACCTGCAACGTACCACGTATTAAGCAGTGTACTGTGTGTCTTCAACATAGGCGGCCATCAAACATCGTTCTCACAACTGACGCAGGCACAAGGTAAGTTAGTCTTCTTAACAATAAATGAATGGATTCGTATGTTTCTGCAAAAATTAAAATGGAGGCATGGCAGCTCAAATAAAAGCATGTATTATAATCTTTAGGTTATAGTAACCTATTAGTATGTTTTGGTAGCATATCTGTGGTAATACTGCATGCATGCAAGGGAATGGGGTGGCCTACTGGGATAGCAGCAGACAACTGACAGCTATGTGAGATAACAGGAAATGTCTATCCAAAACTAGCCTCCCTACACTATGCAGTAGTACCCAAGGTGGCAAATCCCACTGCAGTATATGTGTGGGGACAACTAACAGGGGTCATAGGTCACAGGCATGGATGTCAGTGTGGGGGACCCATACCCACCCCTCACTCCCACACAGCAAGTCAGCTGTAGAAAACTACAGAGAAATGTCTGGTAAAGGTATACTAATGGCGAAAATGTTGAATTATCCCCCTACAGACTCACACAGTGATAGCACAGCAGGCCTCGCAGTTGCAGTAAGGCTATGAAAGGTAAGAAGTCTGAAACTCAAATGTATGCCATTCCAATTTGACCTGTGTTCTTTACTGATATGCCTCTAGTCCCCAAGACAGGGCACAATAGTATGGCAAATGGAACCAAAATGTAAAGCATATATCAGCATAGTCTGTGCAAATGTGTACAGTTGACAGGTGTGCCCCCCCATATACCCACAGAAATCCAGTAACATGTATGTTTGCAGGGAAATAGCAGCATAGCACACATTTGCAGGGCTGTCCCAATATACATGAAAATATGTTGCCTGTCCACAATATGCAGGGGTCAATGAGCTATGTGTATGTGTGGTTAATACTGTCAGGATCTGGCCAGCACATTCTCCTGGCAGTCATCTTGTAGTGCCCTAGGTACAGTGCAGTCTTTGACAGAGCCATGTGCAGATAACTGCAGTGCCAATGATTATGCATGTCAGTGACACCCACTGCTCTGCCACTGACATAACAGGAAGTCACAGTGCTATCTGGAATATACTACACATATAGTAGACATCTTGAAGGATGTGTATCTGAGGTGTTAAGGCTTTTGTGAATATAGTGCTTTTTGGTACTGTAGCCAGTGATTATTTTCAATAATCCTTTTTTTTTATGTTTGCTTATACATATAATGGACATGCCTGCACAGTAGAATGCACTCTGTACCCACAACCATAACTCCCAACCTCTGACAGCAAGACGTCTGGACAAGGGCAGAAATAAAACTGGATCAAAGGCACAGTGATAGGCATGTGTTGTAAATATCATCTTTACATACTGTGAACGCTGGTAGTCTGTAGTCTGAAACAGTAATGTCTGTCATTATTTTGTCACATCACTCTTCAATTATATTTAACTAACTTGCCATAAAAAACACAAGTTTACATACACCGGATGAAACCTGTAGCCAAACACCTGGACAACCAGCTAAAAAATGTACAGGTGAGAGGTATGGCCACACAATGATATGATATCTTAGGTTAGAAAGATACCACACAAGCAGGAGATCCCCAGTCAGTATATCACCAAGTTGCTGGACTGTTTACACAGCAAGTCATCACTCAACTGGCTGTAGCCACACCTCACAAATGGCCTTGTTGGGCAAGAATGTACATAGCTGCCATCATAATATTGGTCTATGCATCATACTAGTATTTATCTGGTAAAGCACTGTGATGATCTGAGAATGTCTAGCACTAGGTAATGACACAAAACATTGCACTGTTAAATTACAGATATGGCAGAAAATGTTTGTTAAGCAAACCCAGTACCCCAAGGAAACTCCTGTGTACTCCTGAGACGTATGACTTTAGCAGACAAATCCCAATGCCATGCCACCACCTGCCAAATGTCCATCATCTGTGGCTGCTGGGGATGGGGCATGTGTGGGCATTGTGACTGTGTGCGCGGACATTGTGGATGACTGTGGGATGCCAAGTGATGGCACAGATTCAGCTCCTAACAATACCACCTGCACCTGAATATGACCATCATCATTGCCAGAGTCTGCAGAGGCACTGACATCAGAGTCTGAGTGGGAGGAATGACGACCAACTTGACCACCTGTGGGGGAAGACAACATATGTAAATTAATACCTGCACTGTACCATTTGCTGCTACACATGCACACACATGCACACACATGCACACACACATGCACACACACATGCACACACATGCACACACATGCACACACATGCACACACACATGCACACACATGCACACACATGCACACACACATGCACACACATGCACACACACACACACACATGCACACACACACACACACACACACACACACACACACACACACACACACACACACACAGACACACACACACACACACACACACACACACACACACACACACACACACACACACACACACACACACACACACGCAGGTGAGGTGGCAGACAGGCATTACACAGACCTCACAACAGACAACTGGTGACATTCACAACGCAGTCAGATCACTACATACACACTCTGGACAGGCCCTCAACATCATGCACTCAATTTTCCTCATTATCTAGAGGAAAACAGTTTTGTATTCAGGCATGTCCAACGGTCAGATCCCAGTGTTCTCTCCTATCTATCTGATTAATCTGGACATCTTGAGGCAATGTAGAAATTGCCTCATGTACACAGACAACCATCTCCTGCTACCACCCAACATTACAACCTGTGAGAGATGCACTTATCTAGCCAAACTGGAGATAAAGCTCTCTCCAATCAAGACTGAACTTGACAGTCAAGAGGAGAAGGTAAACATTTACACCACACCACACTCATCACATAGTCTCACTAAATCTACACCACCAAAATCCAAACATAGTAACACAAAAACATTCATGGAGGCTCTCAATAATAATCTGTCTAAGCAACAGAGACCTCCAAAGCAGAAACACAAGCAACCTCCATCCCCCAACACAACCCAAATGACACATAGCCCATAGACTCAGTGTGCCACTCAACCACAGCCAATAAGGCAAAACAACATACCCAACACACTAGTCATAGGTGACTCTAAAGTCAGGCACACTGATGTCCCACTCACCAGGCTAAACAAGGAGAAGGTTACTGTCAGCTGCCTGTTGGGTGCCAGGATCCGCCACATAACCCATGCACTCAGGTCATTCCACTGTGCTGTGGGTGGGTGGAGTAATGGTTAAGGTGCTTACCTTAGAAACGCAAGGTGCAGGGTTTGATTCTCACAGGGGGTAATTGGCTAGGCTTAAAGTAGTCCATGAGGGCAGTTAGCCTAGTAATAATCAATGAATCTATGAATCTATGAAAACAACAAGTACAAATATGACTCTGTCATTGTCCATGTTGGTGTGATGACCTGAGACGTATCTCTCTGGACTACATGAAAAGAGACATGGAAGAGCTCTCTGATCTTGTAGCCCAGGCAGGTATGACCCTAGCCCTGAGTAGCATTCTGCCATCGCCCAGAATGATACCGCAGTACAAGGACAAAATGATTGACTTCAACAATTGGCTAAGCTTCTGGTGTCATTCTAAGGGGATCCAGTATCTGTCTGCTTGGGATGACATGGTCGACAGACCATGATGCTTTGCCACATATGGCCTGCACCTGTCGGCCCTGGGAGTCTGGATACTTGCTGCCCCTATAGTGCCTTTTTTAAGCAAGGTTCAAATAACAAATTCACCACCATAACAGGAACAGGCACGCAAAAACTGAGGGTAATGCTACTCAATGCTAGAAGTCTAAATCACAAAATGAACTCACTCAAGGCACTCCTTAAAATGGAGAACATTGATATCTGTGCAGTGACTGAAACCTAGTTCAAGGCTCCAAATAGCACCCCTTCACTAACAGGCTATAACTCATACCACACTTTTCGGCCATGTAACCTGGACGGAAACACTAAAGGCAGAGGTGTGTCCATATTAATTAAGGATATCCACACCTCCAGGCTAGTTGCTCAGCACAATGCATCTGAGGTTATCCAAGTGCAACTAACTCTGGGCAAAACTGCAATCCAAATTGTAGCTTGCTATAGATCACCCACCATGCCCCAGGATTCCCACTCCTCTTTTCTTGATGTACTGGAAAATATTAAGGTTCAACCAAACACCCTAATAATGTGTGACTTCAACTACCCCACCATTAACTGGGAAAACTACTCGTGTACCAACTCCTTAGCTCAACACATTCTGGAATTCATAAACTCCAATGCCCTGGATCAACTTATCCACACCCCCACCAGGGGCAACAATATCCTAGATATAGTCATTACCAACATCAGTGACCGGTGTTCCACACCTGAAGTCAACTCCTCGTTGGTCCGATCTGACTATAAGCTAATCACCCTTGATATCCACATCCTGTCCCCACCCCCATTAAGGAAACCACAGTAAAAAATGTCTCCAAAGCCAACTTCATGCTTCTTAAGACAGAAGTGGTGACACCCATGCAGATGGACAATACAGTTACAACTGCTGAATCCTACACAAATGCACTCTATAAGCACTTACACGAGTGCATGGATCGTGCTATCCCAAACAGAACCAAGACGCTATCCTCCAAAAAAAGGAAGCCAATCTGGTGGTCCCCTGCCATAAACAAACTGTACAACAGAAGGAGGAAACTGTTGCAAACGAGAGTAAAATTCCATGAGTGGAGGAGCTCCCTGGTCAGCCTCAGTAAGAAGCTGAGATCCCTTATAAGATCCTCCAAAGCTAGCTATGAAAACAAAATCACCACTGATCCCAAGGACAACCACAAAGCATTCTATTGCTATGTCAAGAATCTTGATGGCAACACCCAGATCTGCTCTGAGTTACAGCACAATGGCACAAAAATTACAGAACCAACTGATATTGCCAACATCCTGGCAGATAGGCTCAGTGCTAACTTTACCCCCCCCACCCCCTAAAGGGCCCATATCTATACAGGAAGAATGCAGAGTCCCTGTAATCACAACTATGCAGGTAAAAGCTGCACTCTCTAAAGCCAAAACACAGCATCCATGGGACCGGACAACATCCCAGGCTGTGTTTTACACGAACTTCAGAACGGACTGGCTCCCCACTTAAGCACCCTGTTCAATGATAGCCTTGCATCAGGCTTTGTGCCCACTGAATGGCGCACAGCAACAGTTATCCCACTCCATAAAGGGGGAGCCACCACTGATCCCGGGAACTATCGACCTATTAGCCTGACGAGCCTGGTCTGCAAGGCCATGGAACGTATCATCATGGAACTCATAAACAAAGACATTGCTAACCTCCAAACTCTGGATCCCACCCAGTTCAGGTTTGTGAAAGGCAGATCATGCCTCCTGAACCTGATCAACTTCTTTGAGGCAGTCACCAAAGCTGTAGATGAGGGTAAGGTGGCTCACACAGCCTATCTTGACCTCGCTAAGGCTTTTGACACCATCCCCCATTCTGGAATTATAGCTAAACTCACTAAACTAGGTATAAATCCCTACATCACAAGATGGTTTGCTAACTGGCTCACTGACAGAACCCACACTGTAAAAGTTGCAGACTCCAAATCTGACCTCAGAGCAGTGACAAGTGGAGTATCACAGAGTTCTGTCCTGGGACCTCTCCTGTTTGGTATCTACTTCTCTGAAGTACAGGCTAACACAGCAGGCCTCTGGCGTCTAATGAAGTTTGCAGATGACTGCAAACTAGGAGCCACAGTCAAGTCCCCACATAATGTGGACATTCTACAGAAGGGCCTCGCTGAGACAGATGCCTGGTGTCAGAGCCATGGCCTCAAGCTCAGTGCCAAAAAGTGCAATGTCATCCCCTTTGGTAAAAACTCTGTACCCATGAACTACCACATAGGCAGCAATCTACTAACACCGAATGTGTAATAAGAGACCTTGGGACCCAGGTGGACAGTAGTTTCTCCTTTGATAGTCACATCACCACAGTAGTCAGGAAGTCCTTCTACGTGGCACACCTCATCATAAAAGGGTTCTCATCCAGGAAAAAAAGAGGTCATTGTTCCACTCTACTCGACACTCATTAAACCCATTATAGAGTACAATACCCATTTTGGAATGTACCTCACAAGACATCTGCAGCAGCTGGAAAGGCCACAGAAGTACCTCACAAAGAGGATTACTGGCCTCAAACAGATGCCCTACACTGACCGCCTCAAAAAACTCCAGCTTTACTCCATAGCATATCATCTACTCCGAGGTGATCTCTGCCTAACATATAAAGCTATATCAATCCCAGAGCTGTTGGACATGCTACACCTAAAGAAATCCCAATCTCTCTGAGCTAAATGCTCTAGGGACCTAAACCTTGTCACCACAATAAACAAGATATGCTGAAGGGACAGAGTCCTATCCCAGAGACTTCCCATACTCTGGAACAGGCTACCCATCTATGTCAAGCAAAGTTCTTCATTAGCACTCTTCAAGAAAATTCTTGATGAGTGGATGGGAAATAGGAAATACACCCCGGGGATCACTTCTGTGTCTCTGCTCGACAGTGGCACAGGAAATTAACTTTCTTGGGTGGCATAAGCCAGGGAACCTTGTTGGCTAGGCTTACGCAGGCCCTTGGGCCGATAGCCTAGTACCTACCTATGAACCTATGAACCTATGCAGTTCAGCCCTTTCCACTTAATGTTACTACTTATATACACCTCTGTGATACGTGAGTAGTGTTAGTAGGTGATGGGCCTTCAAGTAGCACACACTGCACCCATGTACACATAATTGCTGTTCACCTGTATAGCACAATGGCAACTCTTACAGAACATACCTCTCAACTGTGCAGAGTGTCGCTGAATGTCTACATGTGTGGCTCATTTTTCTGGTCTGTTCGTCATAAATCCTGTGTTTGTCTGACACATTACTGGGATGATATGAGACTGGTGTCACTAACTAATGACATATTTTGAGTCTCACACTTCAGGACCTGTAGTACAAGTATGTTACAACAAAACCAGTTATAATAACAACCTTGTAAGCTTACAGTGGACATTATAAGTGTAGACACCCCTGTTAACATGCCAGGTTTGTCTGATATATAACATGAGACCACAGAAGTCATGTGATAACATTTCCCAACTTTAATGTGACTTATAACCTGTGCAATCCAATTGAAGAACAAACACATCGGTTAGGGGTAACATGTAAAAGTTGAAATATGTACAATAGGCTGGTTGCATGACTGTGCACACCCTTAAAATAATACTTTGTTAAAGCATCTTTTCATTTCATAACAGCAGTCAGTCCTCTTGGAAAGGTGTGTATCAGCATGGCACATAGTGAGTTAGCAATATTTGTACACTCTCCCTTGCAGAAGCCCTCCAACTCTATCAAGTTGCGAGGGCATCTCTTCTGCACATGCCTCTTCAGGGCACCCCACAGATTTCCTATTGGATGTATGTGTGGACTGTGGCTGGGCCATTCCAAAATGTTGATTGTCTTTTGGTGAAGACATTCTTTTATGGATTTTGATGTATGGTATGGGTCATTGTTGTATGGAAAGGTGTAAGTTCTTTCCATCCCCAGCTTTCTAGCAGACACATGAACATTGTGGGCCAAAAGAGACTGGTATTTTGAACTGTTAATAATCCCCTCCACCTTGGCTAAAGGCCCACTTACAGCTTATGAACAGCAACTCAAAAGCAGGACACTGCCATCACCATGTTTCACCATGGGGATGGTGTTCTTTTGGTGATGCACAATGTTGTTATTTTGCCAAACAAACCTTTTGGTATTGTGACCAAAAAGTGCAACCTTGGTCTCATTACACCATAACACATTTCCCCACAAGCTATTGGGAGAACCGATGTATTTTTCTTGATAAATTTGTCAGCCTGGATGTTGTCCTGTGTGTGAGAAGGCTTCCATCTTCCAAACCTACACCATAGGCCAGACGTGGAGAATACGGGAGATTGTTGTCACATGTAGTACACAACCAGTACTTGCCAGAGATTCTTGCAACTCCAGTAGTGCTGCTGTAGGTCTCCTGCAGCCTCCCTGGCCAGTTTGGGTCTTGTCTTTTTCACACATATGGAGGGATGTCCAGTTCTTTGCAATGTCACTGTTGCCCCATATTTCCACCACTATTTGATGACTGTCTTCGCTGTGTTCCATGGTATATGCAATGCTGCGGAAATGTGTGCATACCCTTCTCTGGGCTGATACCTTTCACAAATGAGATCCCTTTGCTGCTTCATAAGCTGTATGTGAACTATTGCTGTTGCTGTAGCAGGCAACTGAGTAAATTTAGGATAATCCTGGTAGGACAGCTGACGATTACTTGCTGTTAATCAAAGAGTCTCTGTAATTGATGGCTAGTGTGTACCCAATAAGACATAATGTTGTAATAATATCGAAATCTGCTTCAACACAGTATTAGCTTTAGCCTGTGTACACATATGCATCTAGCTTCTTGTAAGTCTTTTAGGTGTCATAATTGTACCCCTAACAGATTTGTTTGTTTTACAATTGAATTGTACAGGTTATAGGTCACATGAAAGGTTGGAAGGGTTTGGAAATGTTTTATTGTGCTCTCATTTTTGTATATCACAAATACCTGGCATTCTAACAAGTGTGTGTACACCATTTATATGCACTGTATAACACTAATTTATAAAATATGTCCCTAGTTTTGGGCCTTTGTCCCCTCATTTTGTCAGTCTTTGTCCAGATTTCTTGCAATGACAGATTGTGAGGTATGCTACAGATATGTTATATCTCCTGCAAATAGGCCCCTGTGATGACCAATGTGATGCAATGCAGTTAACCCACCACAAGTGAACATGCAGATATCGCAATATGGCTGAGAGTAACAGTTGTGTGCATGGTCACATGCATGATCTTAACATGCCTGGGGTACTGGTGAGCCACAGCAAGACAATCCCATACTCACTGGCTTCAGACTGCTGTCCCACATCCAGACCAGAGGTACCTATGTAGTTGTGAGGAGAGCTATTGTCAGCAGACTCACATTCGGCATTGGTACAAAATGAATACTACATTTCTGCACAGGTACAGTACAAGCTATGATAGTACACAGTTTGATATGTACTTGTGTGCATTATGAAACCCCACCACCTAATGTAGTTTGAACTGACATATACATCTAGATACTCTGTAGAAGACATTATGACTGCTACATGATTAAATTAATGTGCACTGTGGCCTTACCTGGACGCTCCTCGCCTGTTGCCTAGGAGCCACCCACTTCCATGACTTGTGTTTCATGTGTTGGCTGTTGTGTGGGGGCTACCCAAAGGTTGGAAAGGAGCTCCTCTGTTCCTGTAAGTGTGGCCTGTGTAGCTGTACCCCCACCTGTAGCAGTACAGTCCCTGGCCATGGCAGCAGCCCTTTGCTGGGCACAATGTATTAGGTCAGTTGCCCAATGCCTGATCTGATTGTATGTGCAGCCATGGTGGCTCAAGGTGTTAACTCTGTGGACAAGGACATCCCACAGGCAGTCTGCTCCTGCATATTGTGTTGGCTACGGCCGAACAGCACCACATGGTGCTGGATTATTGCATTAGTGATAGCTGCAGTATATGCTGGCTGACATTGCATGCCACTTGGAAGACATAAATAGGGAAACACATTACTGGACCTCAGATATTGCCCAGAGTTACTTACAGAGCCAGCACATCAATATTGCCTATTATTAGCCAACACTTACAACCACATCGTACCCCTGTCATCTATCAGCACAGTATGAACCTGCATTGCACTCCTGATCCTGATGTGTCATGTTCCCCCAAACGAGGGCCAGTACATTGCATAAACCACCATTCATCATTCATGTCTGTGTAGAGGGATGACAGTTGCTGTCTTCCTTGCAGATGGGATGACAGTGGTGCTCAGGCTTTGCTTGCATACAGTGTGTAATGGAGCTGGAAGCATATGCCTGAGTTCATGTAGGATGCAGACAGGAAGGTTATCAGGTCCCATGGAGACTTGCTTTTGTTGACTTTGATTAGGCAGTATGCACCTGCTCCCTGATGATCAGGGGAGGGGTGCGGGTGTTGTGCATATCCACCTATACTGATGGTGAGCCAGGTGGGTGATGTTTGCCCTAAACCTGTCTGCAGCAGGTTGGCTATAGCTATGGCATATGGGTATGTGGTGTGATTGACCACCTTTAGACGGTGGGTTGTGTTGTTGCTTCTGAGATTGCAGACATATGTGAAAATGGCCTTGTGATTGACCTTGGTGGATGTGTCCAATTTGTACTCATAGTTAGTCTTACAGTACTCCACCTGTGACCTTATATGCTCATTCAGACAAAGGTTGACTTGCTGCCAAGTTGGTGCCTGCTCCTATTTTGACCTGTACAGCCAATATAGCAACCAATTATGTGGTTTGTGTATTGTTGCTGTCCAGCAAAGAGGATTACTCTACTTTGGTGGAGACAGGTTTTATAAGTAAGTTATCGCTGAGTCCATACAGCTATGTAGGTGTTCATATAGTTGTTTGTAGTAGGCATGGACACCAGGTTATAACACAGCTGGATACCTCTCCAATTTTAACCTGCTATTCATGCTTATTCAAGTACCCGTGTTTGTGTCAGGGCAATGCAACAACCAGTAGCTGTAGAAAACTAACTCTGTTGGATGCACAGAAACTAAGATTACACACATGTACAACATTAACAGCTTATTTACCTGATGCTTTGCATCCCGTGTCTGTTGTTATGAGGCAGCCAGGTACACCTACTCATACATACATGTGCACAGGTAATACCTGATATACATTTCTATTCTATGTCAGTATTGCACACTGTATTTACACTCTTGCTGCCCAGTCACCCTGTGAACCTGTTAGAGCAGGACATCTGAAGGATGCCACACATACCTGGGGGGTGATGGGCCAAAAGTTTTGACACTTTCTTAATATTGCTGTAACACACAAGTCATTTGATAGCACAGTAACCTTTGCATTCACAGACATACTCTGGAGTATGTCCAATGCTCATATGGCAGGAAGAGAGGAGAAAGGCTAGAAGTGTGGTAGTGATGGTAGAAACTTTTAATGTTGGCGGTATGACTGGTATGGGGACAGAGTTAGCTGATATGATGGACTGAAGGAAGGCTGATATATTGTGTGTGCAAGTCACCAGATGGAAGGGCGGTAAGGCTAGGTGTATTGGAGTCGGGTCTAAATTATCTGTCATGGTGTGGTTGGGATAGGAAATGGTGTAGGGGTTATCCTGAAGGAACAGTATGCCAGGAGTGTTTTTGGAGGTGAAGAGAGTGTCTGATAGAGTAATGTTTATGAAGCTGGAAATTGATGGTGTAATGATGACTGTTGTTAGTGTATATGCAACGCAAGTTGTGTGTGCAATGGATGAGACAGAAAAACTTTGCAGTGAGTTGCACAAAGTGGTGATGACGGTAACCAAGGGTGGAGAATGGTGATTGGAGCATATTTCAATGGGCATGTTGGTGAAGGGAACAGAGGGGATGTGGAAATGATGGGTAGGTGTGGTGTTAAGCAAATGAATGTAGAAGTTGAGATGGCGGTGGAGTTTGCAAAAAGGATGGACATGGCTGTGGTGAATACGTATTTTAACAAGACAGGGGAGCATAGGGTGACATACAAGAGTGGAGGAAGATGCACACAGGTGGATTATATCCTATCCATGTGGGCCAGTATGAAGGAGATTGGAGACTGTAAGGCGGTGACAGGGGAAAGTGTAGTTAGGCAGGATGGAATGTTGGTCTGTGGGATGACGTTGGTGATCAAGAGGAGGAAGAGGAGTGTGAGGGCAGCACCAAGGATCAAATGGTGGAAACTGAAAGAGGGTGATTGTGAGGTTGAGTTCAGGGAAGAGTAAGACAGGCAGTGGGTGACAGTGAAGAGTTACAGAATATCTGGGTAACTACAGCAGAGCTAGTAAGGGAGACAACTAGAAAGGTGTTTGGTCTGACATCTGGACAGAGGAAGGAGGACAAGGAGACCTGGTGGTGGAATGAGGAAGTACAGGGGAGTATACAGAGGAAGAGGTTGGCAAATAAGAAGTGGGACTGAGTATACAGAGCAAGAGGTTGACAAATAAGAATTGGGATTGTCAGATGATGAAGAAAGTAGACAGGTGTATAAGGAGATGAGGTGCATGGCAAAGAGAGAGGTGGCAAAGGCTAAGGATGAGGCGTATGAATGGTTGTATGAAAGGTTGGACACTAAGGATGGAGAATAGGACCTGTACCAATTGGCTAGACAGAGGGACCGAGCTAGGAAAGATGTGCAGCAGGTAAAGTTGATAAAGGATAATGAGGGAAACATACTCACAAGCGAGGAGAGTGTGTTGAGCAGATGGAAAGAGTACTTTGAGGGGCTGATGAATGAAGAGAATTTGAGAGAGAGAAGGTTGGATGATGTGGAGATAGTGAGTCAGGAAGTGCAACTGATTAGTAAGGAGGAAGTAGGGATAGCTATGAAGAGGATTAAGAATGGAAAGGCTGTTGGTCCAGATGACATATCTGTGGAAGCATGGAGGTGTTTAGGTGAAATGGCAGTGGTGTTTTTAACCAGGTGTTTAATGAAATCTTCGAAAGTGACAGGATGCGTGAAGAGTGGATAAAAAGTGTTTGGGTACTGATTATAAGAATAAGGGTTATGTACAGAGCTGTAGTAACTACAGAGGGATAACATTGATCAGTCACAGCATGACGTTATGGGAAATAGTAGTGGAAGCTAGGTTAAGAAGGGAGGTGAGGATTAGTGATCAGCAGTATGGTTTCAGGCCAGGAAAGCATACTACAGATGTGATGTTTGCTCTGAGAGTGTTGATGGAGAAGTACAGAGAAGGTTGGAAGGAGTTGTGCTGTGTCTTTGTGGACTTAGAGAAAGCATATGACAGGGTGCCTAGAAAGGAGTTGTGGTATTGTATGAGGAAGTCAGGAGTGGTGGAGGAATCTGTAAGAGTGCTACAGGATATGTACAAGGGTAGTGTGACAGCTGTGAGTTCTGCAGTGGGAGTGACAGATGCATTTAAGGTGGAGGTGGGATTAAATCAGGGATCAGCTCTGAGCCCTTTCTTATTTGCAGTGGTGATGGGCAGGTTGACAGGCAAGATCAGACAAGAGTCCCCATTGACTGTGATGTTTGCAGATGACATTTGATCAGTAGTGAGAGTGGGGAACAGGTTCAGGAGACCCTGGAGAGGTGGAGATATGCTCTAGAGAGGGGAAGAATGAAGGTCAGCAGGACTAAGACAGAATATATGTGTGTAAATAGGAGGGAGGATAAAGGAATGGTGAGGATGCAGGAAGTAGAGTTTTCAAAGGTGGACGAGTTTAAATACCTGGGATCAACAGTTCACAGTAATGACGAGTGTGGGGGAGAGGTGAAGAAGAGAGTACAGGCAGGATTGGGAGGGTGGACAAGAATGTCAGGTGTGATTTGTGACAGATGAGTACCATTAAAAGTGACAGGGAAGTTCTACAAGAGGGTAGAGAGACCAGCTATGTTACATGGGTTGGAGACAGTGGCATTGACATAAAGGCAGGAGTCAGAGCTGGAAGTGGCAAAGTTAAAGATGTTAAGATTTGCACTGGGTGTGACGAGGGTGGACAGAATTAGGAATAGGTATGTTAGAGTGTCAGCCCAGGTTGGACGGTTTGGAGACAAAGCCAGAGAGTAGCAGGATTATGTTGGTTTGGACATGTCCTGAGGAGGGATGCTGAGTATATTGTGAAAACGATGGTAAGGATGAAGCTGCCAAGTAAGAAGACAAGAGGAAGGCCTATGATAAGGTGTATGGATGTGGTGATAGATGGCATGCAGGTGGTTGGTGTGACATAGCAAGATGCAGAGGACAGGAAGAAATGGAGACAGATGATCTGCTGTGGTGACCCCTAATGGGTACAGCCAAAGGAAAGAGAATGAGATGTAATGTCAGTCTTTACAGGTTGCCAAAGATTTGCCAGACATAACACAACTCTGAGCAAATGACTACAAATATGAGGCACACATATGGTCAGTGTGCATAACACTGGACAGTGGAATGGTATGAGCTCAGTATATCACATGCAGATCAACACACACATCTGCAACAGTAGTTTGCTATGCAAATACCCTGTATAGGTCTCTCACATTTCTGAGACAAACATGTATATCATAGTTGTATTCAAAATTAACATATAGATATCTATGACGTCCCAGTAGCTGGCCTAGCATTGTCACAATCATTATTGTTCAACACACACTCCAGTAGTAGTCATATGTGAGCCATCCTTTCCTGAGGTGACTCAGGGGCCTGAGCTATGATCTGTGTCACTGCAGGCAGACCCAGATGCTATGGCTATAGGTTTTGATCAGCAATATATCAGTACATCTAGTCTTGTTGAGACAAATTTGTTGAACTTCCTATTTCCCATTAGTACATACCCCCTACTGCATTCTATTATATTCTTACTTGTTTGACATACCTTTTTTTCAAGTATGTTTGGTTTGATTCCAATATGTGTTGGTTGGTTGGTTGGTTGGTTGGTTGGTTGGTCTGTCTGTCTCTCTCTCTCTCTCTCTCTCTCTCTCTCTCTCTCTCTCTCTCTCTCTCTCTCTCTCTCTCTCTGTCTCTCTCTCTCTCTCTGTCTGTCTCTCTCTGTCTCTCTCTCTCTCTCTCTCTCTCTCTCTCTCTCTCTCTCTGTCTCTCTCTCTCACTTTCTCTCTCCGAGATGTAGGGTGTACATCTGTTTTGCTTAGGCAGCAGCTTGCCTTTTGTAGGTAATACTCATGAGCAGCTGGTGGTCTGTGCACCAGTTGGTGCCCCCCACTTGCTAATTGCATGCAGAACAGCTGTGTTGTTATTCCTATAGCCAATGGCATGGCAACAGACTCCTATAATTGAGTACTTCATGTGGGCGCTGTCCCTTTTCCTTCCATGTGAGGAAGACTTCATGTAGGTGTGTGAACAACAGCATTACAGAGTGTAGTTGGAAATACCTCTTACAATGAAAACTGTAGATACAGCCCAACAAATTGGGGGAGAATGTTCCAGACATAGGGACAGAATGTAAATATTGCTGTTATACAGTTGAATTAATGCTAGTTTAACAGGGTTTGTGTAGACATGGCTTTTCTGCATGATTTTAAGTCTGACAGTGTCATGTGGTTGACATAGCTCTCAACTGTACAGCTATCCGCAGAATGGCCAGATTTTGGACTCTCATGTTTGGTGTGTTCCTCAGACATTTTTGTCTTTGGAAAATCAGTAGCATACTGTGGGGATTGCAGTCAGTAAATGGTATCATCCATTTGTTTTTCTGACTTCATATCCCTCAAAAAAGATATGATACAACAAACCCTGTTACACCAGCAACTGTCTCAGTTTATAACAGCAATATTTGACATATGCCCCTGTTTTTGGGCATCTGACCCCAAGTATGTCAGGCTTTGTCCAGATGTCATGCAGTAAGAGGTTGATAGGTATGGGCTATCATTATTTAGTGCTGACACTTATATACCAGGCTTTGTCCAGATGTCATGCAGTAAGAGGTTGATAGGTATGGGCTATCATTATTTAGTGCTGACACTTATATACCAGGCTTTGTCCAGATGTCATGTAGTAAGAGGTTGTTAGGTATGGTCTATCATTATTTAGTGCTGACACTTATATACCAGGCTTTGTCCAGATGTCCTGCAATAAGAGGTTGTTAGGTATGGCCTATCATTATTTAGTGCTGACACTTATATACCAGGCTTTGTCCAGATGTCATGTAGTAAGAGGTTGTTAGGTATGGTCTATCATTATTTAGTGCTGACACTTATATACCAGGCTTTGTCCAGATGTCATGCAGTAAGAGGTTGATAGGTATGGTCTATCATTATGTAGTGCTGACACTTATATACCAGGCTTTGTCCAGATGTCATGCAGTAAGAGGTTGATAGGTATGGTCTATCATTATTTAGTGCTGACACTTATATACCAGGCTTTGTCCAGATGTCATGCAGTAGGAGGTTGATAGGTTTGGTATATCATTATTTAGTGCTGACACTTATATACCAGGCTTTGTCCAGATGTCCTGCAGTAAGAGGTTGTTAGGTATGGCCTATCATTATTTAGTGCTGACACTTATATACCAGGCTTTGTCCAGATGTCCTGCAGTAAGAGGTTGATAGGTCTGGTCTATCATTATTTAGTGCTGACACTTATATACCAGGCTTTGTCCAGATGTCATGTAGTAAGAGGTTGATAGGTATGGGCTATCATTGTTTAGTGCTGACACTTATATACCAGGCTTTGTCCAGATGTCATGTAGTAAGAGGTTGATAGGTCTGGTCTATCATTATTTAGTGCTGACACTTATATATCAGGCTTTGTCCAGATGTCATGCAGTAAGAAGTTGTTAGGTTTGGTCTATCATTATTTAGTGTTGACACTTATATACCAGGCTTTGTCCAGATGTCATGTAGTAAGAGGTTGTTAGGTATGGGCTATCATTATTTAGTGCTGACACTTATATACCAGGCTTTGTCCAGATGTCATGCAGTAAGAGGTTGATAGGTCTGGTCTATCATTGTTTAGTGCTGACACTTATATACCAGGCTTTGTCCAGATGTCATGCAGTAGGAGGTTGATAGGTTTGGTATATCATTATTTGGTGCCTTCATTCATGATGCCATCCCAGGGATGTATCAGACTGCCAGACATGTTGTGTGTAAGAGGCCTTATATATGAGGACAAAGCCTGGACATTCTGTGGGACTCTGAACAGCTGAGAGGTCTGTGTATTTCTGGCAATTATTGACAGACTGTCAAGACTGTGTAGCATTGTAGTGTGTAAATGTTATTTGGCCTGTGTAGGGTGGGGGGGGGGTAGATGTATGTGTTATGCTCCTTTTCTATCTAGCTGTGCATGCTGCTTCAGTTTCTGGTGGTCTATCGACTGTATATGTTTGTAGAGGTAGACTGAGATATGTCCCATACCATGGTAAGGCGTCATACTACACTGTGAATTGGGCCAGTATATGTAGGGGTAGTGTGTGAGTGGCAAACATGTTGAGATGTTTTGGTTCACACAGTCCTTATACTGTACTGTTCCTTTGGCTTACCGGTATGTCACTGTGACTGTGGTGAGATTGGTTGTGGGTAGCACTTTCACACTGGTGTCTGTTTTTCAGTGCTGTTACATCCCTGCAGTGCCTGATATATTTGCAAATACATGTGTAATTCCCCACAGCGGATTTGAGTTAGTGTTGTGTCAGTCTGAATGCAGTTTGGATGGTGCTTGGTGACATGCTTAGCAGCTGAGTGTAGTTTCCCCTAATGTGATATTATGTACAGGTATTTGTAGGATGTACTGTTGCCTGGCCCCCATAAGTGTTGTGTATTTCTGACACATCAGTGGGATGATGTGAGGATTTAAGTTATGAACTAGTGAGAAGTAATTGAGTGTTGGACTTGTGCTATCTCAGTCAATATATGTTAGACAGACAGGAGGGTGTTACTGCAGCAACTGTGTCAGCTTATTTACTACATTATTTCAGGTATGTCCCTATTTTCATGGCTTTCTCCCTCCACTTTGTCAGGCTTGGTCCAGATTCATTGCACTAAGGGGTTCTAAGCATAGGTTCATAGGTTCATACTAGGCTATCTGCCCTAGGGCATTTATAAGCCTAGCCAGAGTGTGTGTGGCTTTCACCACCCCTTAGGATGAGAATACTATACCCATTAGTTTGCTGTGCCTCTGTCCAGCAGTGATACAGAGATGATTCCCGGGGTAAACCTACGATCTCCCATCCACTCGTCAAGATTTCTCTTGAACAGAGTCAGTGAGGGGCTCTGCCTCACATGGACTGGGATTCTGTTCCATAGTGTAGGGAGTCTCTGGGTGATGAATCTGTCCCTCCAGCACGTCCTATTTATATCCGTGTTGAGGTTTAAGTCTCTTGCTCTCGTGGCTCTGGTGGATTTGGATTTTTGAGGTGGAGCATGTCCATTAATTCGGGTTGGACATGGCCTTGTATGTCAGGCACAGATCACCTCTGAGCAGACGGTATGCACTGAATAGAGCTGGAGTTTCTTCAGTCGGGCATCGTATGACATATGTTTGAGCCTTTATCCTTTTGGTGAGGAACTTTTGGGGTCTTTCCAACTGCTGCAGGTGTCGGGTAAGGTACATTCGAATGGGGCATTGTACTCAATCTTTGGTCTGATAAGTGAAGAGTACAGGGTACAATGACCTCTCCTGATCTGGATGTGAATCCCTTCATGATCAGGTGGGCAATGTAGAAGGTCTTCCTAACCACTTTGGCAATGTGAGTGTCAAAAGAGAGGTTACTGTCAACTTGGGTCCCCAGGTCCCTGATAACTTCTTCCGTGTTTAATGGATTACCACCTATGTGGTAATTAGGGGTTACCTTGTTTTTCCCAAAGGGTATGACTATACATTTTTTGGCATTTAGCTTAAGGCCATGGCTCTGGCACCAGTTATCCATTTCTATGAGACCTTTCTGGAGGATGTCTGTGTCTGATGGAGTGTCAATTATGGTGCCCAGTTTGCAGTCATCTGCAAATTTTGTCAGCCACAATCCCCCTATGTTTGCCTGCACTTTAGAAAAATAAATGGGGAACAAGAGGGGGCCCAGGACTGAGCTCTGTGGGACACCGCTCGTGACCGGCTTAGAGTCTGACATGGCACCAGCAACTCTAACCCTGTGTGTTCTGTCCTTGAGCCAGTTTGCAACCCATCTTGTGACATATGGGTTTACATCTAAGCTGGTGAGCTTTTCTATGATGCCCGAGTGGGGTATTGTGTCGAATGCTTTTGCTAGGTCAAGGTAGGCTGTGTGAACTGCCTTACCCTCATCAATGGCCTTAGTGACTGTTTTGAAAAAGTCGACCAAGTTCAAGAGGCAGGATCTGCCCTTGACAAAGCCAAATTGGGTAGGATCCAGTGCCTGTAGGTCCCCAATGTCTTTATTTATGAGTTCCATTATGATCCTCTCCATAGCTTTGCAGACAAGGCTCGTCAAGCTTATGGGGCGGTAATTTCCAGGGTCCGTAGAAGCACCGCCTTTGTGGAGTGGGACCACAGTTGCCGTACACCATTCTTTGGGTACGTATCCTGTAGTAAGGCTAAGATTAAACAGCAGCCTTATGTGTGGGTTTAGTTCCTCATTGAGTTCGTAGCACACAGCCGGGGACACCGTCCAGTCCCATTGATGCTGTGTTTTTTGCTTTAGAGAGAGCAGCTCTCACCTGGGCATCTGAGATGTTTGGGAGGCTAGACTCTGGTGGGATAGATATTTCTCCTTTTGGGGAGGAGGGAGAAATTTGCACTGAACCTGTCTGCCAGTATGTTGGCAATGTCTGTGGGTTCAGTGATTTTTATCATTTTGGACTAATTCTGAGCATATCTGGGAGTTTCCACCCAGGTTTCTAACATAGCTAAAGAAGGCTTTATGATTGTCTTTTGTGTCATTAGCGATTTTTCTCTCAAAGTTGGCCTTGGATGATTTTATGAGTGATTGTAGTTTTTTGCTAGTATTGATCAGAGATGCCTTCCCATTTAGGGATTTTGCTCTGTCATGTAGTAGCTTTCTCCTCTTGTTGCAGAGTTTGTTTACGGCTGGAGTCCACCAGACCGGGCGCCTGCCTTTGGTGGAAAAGGTCTTGATTTTATTAGGGATTGCTTTATCCATACATTCCTGGAGGTGCTCGTAGAAGGCATTTGTAAGGGTTTCAGCAGCGTGGGTTGTGGTTTCCACTGGCTCGGAGGCCTTGAAGGATACCACTCCAGTCTTAAAAAGTGTGAAGTTTGCTTTTGAGAAGTTCTTCACTGTGGTCTTTTTTGCTGGGGGTGGGGGCGGGATGTGGATCTCCAGTGAGATTAATTTATGGTCTGATCTCACCAATGAGGGATATACTTCGGTGTGGAGCATTTTGTCCCCATGTTTGTGATGATCAGGTCTAGTATATTTTCTCCTCTTGTGGGAATGGTGACTAGTTGTTCCATAGCATTTGAGTTTATGAACTCAAGGAACCTTTGGGCTAGGGTGTTGGGGCTTGAGTAATGTTCCCAGTCTATGTTTGGGTAGTTGAAGTCACCCAATATGATGGTGTTTGGAGAGACATTTATACTCTCCAGTGTCTTCAGGAAGGCTGTGTGGGTTTCCTGAGTTTGAGAAGGTGGTCTGTAGCATGTTACAAACTGTAGGGCAGTTTTACCTATGGTTAATTGCACCTGGATGGTCTCCGATGCTTCGATGCGTTGCCACTAACCTGGAGGTGTGGGTATCCTTTATGAATATGGATACTCCCCTCCTTTTGTAGTTCGGTCCGGATTTTGGGGCCGGAACGCATGATATGAGGTATAACCTGATAGTGCTGGGGTGCTCTCAGTAGCCTTGAACCAGGTTTCAGTCACAGCACAAACATCGATGTTCTCCATACTGAGGAGGGCTTCGAGGGCGTGCATCTTGAGGTTTAGACTTCTGGCATTGAGCAGTATTACCCTTAGTTTTTCTCCATTTTTGTTTTCTAGGGCGGTAGGTTTATCATTTGAGCCTTGCCTAAAAAAGGCACTATGGGGATGGCAAGAGCCTTTGCCAATATCCGGAAGCCCAGGGGTGACAGGTGCAAGCCGTCCCTTGTGAAGCAGCGTGGCTTGTCAAGCATGTCATCCCAGGCAGACAGACATTGGATCCCCTTAGAATGACACCAGTAATTAAGCCAATTATTAAAGCTGATCATTTTGTCTCTGTATTGTGGCATCATTCTTGGTGAGGGTAGGATACTGCTCAGAGTCAGGGTCATACCGGCCTGGGCTACATAATCTGAGAGCTCCTCTATGTCTCTTCTCATGTAGTCCAGGGAGGTACGTCTCAGGTCGTTCACACCGGCATGGACAATGACTGAGTCATACTTGTACTTGCTGTGGAGTGACCTGAGTGCTTGTGTTATGTGGCGGATTCTAGCGCCTGACAGGCAGCTAACTGTGATCTTTTCCTTGTTCAGTCTGGTGAGTGGGACGTCAGTGTGTCTGACTATGGAGTCACCTATAACAAGTGTGTCTGGCATTGTGTTTGGCCTTAAGGGCTGTGACTGTTTAGCACACTGACTTTGAGAACTATGTGTTGCATGTCTTATGTCTTGAGGTGGCAGTTGCTTGGGTGTCTGCTTTGGAGGCCTCTGTAGTTTTGGTAGATTTTTGATCAGTGCCTCCGAGTATGTCTTTGTGTGTTTATGTGTTTGTTTTGCAGTTGTGATAGTTCTATGTGAAACTGGGTTTGTGGTGTGCGTGGTTTCCTTCTCCTCCTGTCTGGTCTTGCCAGTCCTGAGTTGAGAGAGCTCAGCCTCCAGTTTGGCTATATAGTTGCATCTCTCATGTATTTGTGTTTTGTGGGAGAAGGAGTGGGTTGTCTGTGTACATGAGGCAATTGTAACATTGCCTCAAGATGCCCAGATTCACCAGCTGAACAGGAGAGGACGCTAGCAACTGACCCTTCGACATGCTAGAAAAAGTGAAAAAGTTTGCTGTGTAACTGAGTCAGAAGGGACCTATAGGAAATGGGTACTCAAGGGATTCTAGGCTAATGTAGTACTTTGTTTAGTATACAAGTACTTTACCTATATAAAAATGCTTTAGGAGCAAGTGCTGAGCTATTGAGATAGAGAATAGACTGTTTAGATTGCATGTAGAGAAGTTCTAAGGGAAAAATTGAAGAGCAGACTTTACGGAGCCAGAAATAGTTTAACCTTGTTTAACCGACGCTGCCCGATGGTGCTCTATGGGCAACTCCGCGCTAAATCACGCCAAAGCGCGCTAAAGCGGGCTTTATAGCAGGGGGTTGAAAAGACCTAGGAATTGATCCAAAATGGCCAATAGACTACAAGTTTCTGGCTGGAACCACTGCTCTAGGGACAAATAGGCTGCTCAGTGCTCCACACTCCCACTGGTGAACAAAGAAGCTTCCTTATCCAAATAAGGATATGGAATAGCACAGGAACCAAGCCAAAGCCCAGAGATCAGCAAACTCTGAAGACTGGACTATTCTAGTTCAGTAAGGTGGGAAAACAAGATTATTTTTTTTTTTTTTTTTTACAGTAAACAGAGGAAAAACAGACAGTAAATGCTATAAATGCTTTTAAACGGCTAGCACACTTGAGTGTGTTAGCCTACAGGTAAAATTAAGCAACAAATAACTTTTTTAAAAGTGCAAAACAGTTAATCAACACAAAAACAGTTTAAATAGAATGCAGAGCTGTATAAACAGGCGAAAATGCAGTTGCTAAGCAGTAAATAATCAAAAAGCCAGAAAAAATACTTAAATCAGGAAAAAGTCACTCTTTTGCTCTCTGCTGCTTGTAGAACTCTGCAGGACACCACGAGGAGCTGTGCTGAGTTGAATACAAGCGAAAAAGCGCTAAAGCGGGCTTTATTACAGGGGGCTGAAAAGAGCTAGGAATTGACCCAAAATGGCCAATAGACTACAAGTTTCTGGCTGGAACCACTCCTCTAGGGACAAACAGGCCGCTCAGTGATCCCCACTCCCACTGGTGAACAAAGACGCTTCCTTTTATCCAAATAAGGATATGGAATAGCACAGGAACAAAGACAAAGCCCAGAGGTCAGCAAACTCTGAAGACTGGACTATTCTAGTTCAGTAAGGCGGGAAAACAAGATTTTTTTTTTGTTTTTTGTTTTTGCAGAAAACAGAAGAAAAACAGACAGTAAATGCTATAAATGCTTTTAAACGGCTAGCGCACTTGAGTGTGTTAGCCTACAAGTAAAATCAAGCAACAAATAACTTTTTTAAAAGTGCAAAACAGTTAATCAACACAAAAACACTTTAAATAGAATGCAGAGCTGTATAAACAGGCGAAAAAGCAGTCGCTAAGCAGTAAATAATCAAAAGCCAGAAAAAATACTTAAATCAGGAAAAGTCACTCTTTTGCTCTCTGCTGCTTGTAGAACTCTGCAGTACACCACGAGGAGCTGTGCTGAGTTGAATACAAGCGAAAAAGCGCGCTAAAGTGGGCTTTATTACAGGGGGCTGAAAAGAGCTAGGAATTGACCCAAAATGGCCAATAGACTACAAGTTTCTGGCTGGAAACCACTCCTCTAGGGACAAATAGGCCGCTCAGTGCTCCCCACTCCCACTGGTGAACAAAGACGCTTCCTTTTATCCAAATAAGGATATGGAATAGCACAGGAACCAAGACAAAGCCCAGAGATCAGCAAACTCTGAAGACTGGACTATTCTAGTTCAGTAAGGCGGGAAAACAAGATTTTTTTTTTTTTTTTTTTTTTTTTTTTTTTGCAGAAAACAGAGGAAAAACAGACAGTAAATGCTATAAATGCTTTTAAGCGGCTAGCTCACTTGAGTGTGTTAGCCTACAGGTAAAATTAAGCAACAACTAACTTTTTAAAAGTGCAAAACAGTTAATCAACACAAAAACAGTTTAAATAGAATGCAGAGCTGTATAAACAGGCTAAAATGCAGTCGCTAAGCAGTAAATAATCAAAAAACCAGAAAAAAATACTTAAATCAGTTATAGCAAATACAGTTATAACAAATGCTCTGAAATATACTGTATATTTCCAAAATGTTTGAGAAGGACAGTCAGAACACAAGAAGGTTCATACCTCTCGACTGGCCAATTGTTTCAGAATGTCCAATCAGTTATAGCAAATACAGTTATAACAAATGCTCTGAAATATACTGTATATTTCCAAAATGTTTGAGAAGGACAGTCAGAACACAAGAAGGTTCATACCTCTCGACTAGCCAATTGTTTCAGAATGTCCAGGTTTATTGCTCATATTTCTGGTCTATTCCACAGATTCATTATTTTTATTTCCGTGGTAAATCACTGTGATGATCTAAGGATTTCTGTCAGTAAATGATGATGTACATTTCAGTTTCAGAACTTACATTCTTCAGAACATGCATGCTGCAACAAACCCTGTCACTCTGGCAACATTCTACATTTATAAGAGCAATATTTAAAATATGTCCCTAGTTTGGGCCCTTTGTCCCCCCATTATGACAGCCTTTGGCCAGATTTCTTGCACTAAGAGATTGAGAGGTATGGTTCTGAGGTATGACTTCACTGCATGTTATGAGCATATATTATATATATAGGAACACTTTCTAATCTTGAAATTCTGAAATACCGAATTTCAGAATCCCGACATCATAAAGCCGAAAGTTCTAAATACCAAAATCCCAGAAGCGAGAATTTCAAAATCCCGATGTTCAGAGATGTTGAAGTAGCACTTCTGGTGTTGCGGTATTTGAATGGAAGTTCAGGTAAGTATGTATGTTTAAGGGTGTTGGTTAGGGGCTTTAGTGTGTGTCAGTGTGTGTTGTGACTGTGATGTGTGTGTGCAAGGGTAATGTAGGTGTGTGGTGGTGTTTTTGTGTGTTTGTGTAGTGCGACCCTGGACTGGAGTTAATATATTTAAGTGGGGGGTGTATGCTTGTATGTTGTGTAAGTTTGTGTGTTTGTGTGTGGGGGCGGGGCTGTGTGGCGTCTGGTTAGTTTAGGATTCACAATTTCAAAATTTGCACTTTTGGGATTTCGGTATTTAGAGCTTTCGGCTTTATGATCTCGAAATTCTGAGATTCAGTATTTCAGGATTTTGGGATTATAAAGTGAATCCATATATATATATACATACATACATACATACACATTTTTTTCTTTTTATATATAATATATATATATATATATTTATATTATGTATATATTTTCCATATATATGCATTTCCATATATATATATATATATTGGTTTACTATCAATATGTCAAAAATTAACTGGAAATGTGTACTTATCAGCGAATTGTTTCGCCGAAAGTACACAATTCCGTACGTACCCAATGTCAAAACACAGCTGTTAAGTGTTGAAAATTTTGCTTGCGACATTTCCAACATTTAACAGCACTCCCACCCTTCCCTTAACTCCCTACCAAACTAGCCTAAACTCACATTTATGCAGGGGGGCTGCGCCTCCCACACCCCCCCAACTTAATATTCCAACTCCAAGATCGCACTACAGTGAAGAAAGGGATGTATTTCCCTAACCGCACTGTACCGCGATCCCCTTACATGAGCGAACGTTATAATTGCAAGTGCACAGTCCATTCGCAATAATAACGTTCGCTCACATCACCTGCTGAAAATTCGAATACTTCATAGCCATACAATCGCACGGCAAAATATTCATAGCAAACCATATATATATATATATATATATATATATATATATATATATATATATATATATGGATCTATGACATTTTGCCGAAAATTTCTGATATAGGGTCCAAATCGCTGAAAATCCATTTTGCCAAAAATGGTACTGACAGTGGATCTGCCCTTTTCCCCCACTGTAGTGCGATCTCGGAGTGAGAATATTAAAGTAGGGGGGTGTGGAGGGCGTAGCCCCCCACCTACTCAGGTTATAAACTACTTACTTACCCTTTTAATAGGGACTGCTCAACATAAAACAATACTAGAAAATATTAAACTCTACTGGGTGGGGGGCTAAGCCCCCCACACCCCCCACTTTAATATTCTCACTCCGAGATTGAACTACAGTGGGGAAAACGGCAGATACACTATCAGAACTATTTTTGGCGAAGTGGATTTTTGGCGATTTGGACCCTATGTCAGAAATTTTCGGCAAAATTAATTTTTGGCAAAATGACAGTGATCCATATATATATATATATATATATATATATATATATATATATATATATATATGTGTGTGTGTGTGTGTGTGTGTGTGTGTGTGTGTGTGTGTATATACAAAACCTGACTGATTCTACAGAATCTTTTCCCTACTGTTGAATGACTCTACTGCATATGTTTGAAAAAGCATCAGCAGTCATTATAGCTCAAATGGTGTAGTGGTACAGTTCTCTGACTATGGTGTACAGGGCCCTGGGTTCGATATTTGGCAGGGATGATTCTTTTGTTGCTAGGCTGAACAGTGGCTGATGGAAACATAGTGATTAAAGCATTTTTAAGTGGGTTTGCGTGACACTAAGCGATGCTAACATATGGTTAACCGTACAGATGCTTAATCTGTTTTGGCTTCACATAGCATCGCGCAAACTCGCTTACTCCTGCTTACACCCATGCTAATTCCTTTAAAAGAAAAGAAAAAGGGATGATAGGAAAGTGGTGAAAAGGGGCATGCAGAGGGAAAAACAATATGAAAGATAGCTAGGGATGTGCAGGACGGGTGTAGGGAAGGTCCATAGCTGTCCATTTCCTATACAGCAACAGCTGTGGATTTGTACAGAATTTGGAGGTGATTTTGGACACTCAAACCCCAGAGAGAGGGGTGAGGACAACAGAAATGTCTTGTCAAGCCAATTGGACCAGATTACATGTGTCCAGTGGACATGTATGCAAAATGGACAGCTATGTATGGGGCAATATTTTTTGGCGGGACAGATGCCCTTTTCTTTTTTTTAAGGTGAGAGTGGAATGTTGAAGAAGGATTGTAGGTATGTCTGTGGAGGTAGTTTGGGTATGGTGACAGACAAGACAGAAAAGACAGCAGACAGTGGCAGTATATGACATGAGGGGGTAAACACATTTGATGGGGAGGGTGGTTGGGAATCTGAAGCCCATGGGCCCCCATATGGTTACAGTGGGACTGAGATCCCCACCCATTGGCAGTCACAAATGCACCTTCACGGCTCCAAAGGTGGCTGTGCTGGGGGCTGGACAGGAGGGGCATTCTACCCCTCGAGGTGCACCAATCTGGCCCAGCTGCTCTCCAAACTTTTTTCGAAGGGTGCTGCACACCAAACCCCGGACCTGACTGTGGGTGACAGCCTCCTGTCTGCACCCAGTCCAGGGGGAGCAGGCCCCATCCCCATGTGGCAGTTCCACTCAAAGATGCTGCAGGACCAGCAGATGAGGGAGATCTGGGTTAGTTCCCAGATGTGCAGGGGCCCGGTGCCACAGCCAGATCAGGTTGGACAGGTGGAGCTGCTGGGATCTGCCTTCTCAAACATGCTATGGTGTTGAGGTTTTACAAAATATGTTGGTTAGTCATGAACATCACATTTCAAGAGTAATCATAACAGCATGCATGGGTGTTCCAATTGACCCCATAAAACAGATTTGAGGCAGTTGCATAGCAAATAGAACACATGCATAAATGGAGCAACAGTATGCATCGTAACAGCATGCAAGTAACAATGGTGGCAACAGGCCACCAACAATGGTATTTGAACAAGATATGTTAACATCCAATCAATCAAACAAATTAACAATAATATAACACAAGTCCCAACAATAGGGTTGGAGCACAACATACCTGTAGTATAGGAGTAATAATTATTGATGCAGACAAGAGGTGGGGGGAGAGACAGAAAATTGATTAACAACTGTTTATGCTTCTATTTTCACAACAGTACTGCTCAATACTCTATGGGTCTGCCCTCACTTTACATCTACCTATGGCCATAGCTTCTGTAGTACAAACATGCCTATTCATCTCATATTCATAAATATAAATCAATATTTATATCAATATCAATCAATTTAATACTATTTGTTCAGAATATGATTGTTACATTCTGTGACATTTCAAGTTCAGGCTTCTTTTGTTTCTCTTGAACAACTTTGTCAGTTTGATGTCATATATAAACATTAGTTACCTTGGTAATCACATAAGTAATATATATGGTCCAGATGGGTTACAAAAACTACAATTCAAGTTAAAGGAATTACATGACTTGTTATGCATATTTACTTATATAATCATGCTTCCCATTGATGTTCAATGTATTGTATGTCATTTATAACAAATTAGGACAGTAGTGTTATTATACACAAGCCATGTTATTAAATCCTGTCTTTAATATCTAAATTCAGCAGACTGTTTCATCTTATATGACGATTATATATTTTATGTCTAGATTTACTGAAATCATAGATTACATAACTATTCTGTGTGTGTGTGTGTGTGTGTGTGTGTGTGTGTGTGTGTGTGTGTGTGTGTGTGTGTGTGTGCATGCACAAGTGTGTGTGTGTGTGTGTGTGTGTGTGTGTGTGTTTTGGCTGTTGCTTAGTTATTTGAGAGACCACAAGCTGTAATGCTTATTCTTATTATTAGCTCCTTCGAATCATGTTTATACAGTCCATAGACTTTAAATTATGAGACCCTTCTAGTTTCTTATTTGTTATAAGTATATTTCCATCCTTACATACACACATATCAGTACTTCAAGCAAGGGCAACAGTGCCCATCCAGTTTTGCCAGAATACCATTCACTAGTTCATGTGGTATGTTTCCAGGCTGTTCTTAAAATATCCAAACCAATATTTGTTCTGTTCCATTTTACCAGCCTGTTCCATGCAGTGGCCACTCTGCCAGTGAATCACTCAACACACCTTCCATTCCCACAGATATTTCCATGAAGGAAATCTGATGACTCTCTAGCACTTCCTGGCAATCCCCAAACAGCCCTAGAATCAGCTATCCCCATATGCCCAACACTTCCGAGCAAGCTAACCTCCTAGGCCACTGCAAAGGGTACTACACAAGACCAAGTGCTCTTAGTCTTTCACAGTAACTCAGACTTCCACTCTTATGTAAGTCCTTAATGTGTTTGGACCAAAATACACTTTAAATATAAAATTGCGCTTATTGTTTATTTATTTATTTTATTTTATTTTGTTATCAAGAATCAACTTAATGAGCTAAACGAAGTGTTGGTAGACCATCAATATGTGTACATGTGGTTTAAAACAGCCCTTTAATATATATATATATATATATATATATATATATATATATATATATATATATATATATATATTTTAAACTAAAAACATTGCCGAGAATCATCTCAGAGGCTCCTCAGAGCCATTAAGCATTATCGTCACTCTGTCTCCATTACCATAGCAACCTGGGAGCATCTGTTTTTGTTAGTGTGTCTGTGTACTACATACCAGAGGCTCACAATGCACCTGAAGCAAAACTTCACTTCACTGCAACTTCAAGCCTAAATTCCCTCCCTTTCAGTGAGGCAGCAGCCAGGAAAAGAACAGTGAGCAAACAGATAAAAAAAAAGCCTCCCAATAAGCTTCCACAACAAGAGATAACACATTCTTCAAGCCTTCCCAACTGTCACTCAGCAAATGTATAAGCAAATTATTCTCTGCCAAAATATCCCAAATCACAGTTTTATCCACACCCTTCCCATGGATCCAGGCTAAAACACTAAATGTCTCTTCCTAATACACAAGCATCAGTAAACCTCAATCACAAGCTGCATTCCACAGCTTCCCGGAGATGAAAATGGCTGCCAGACACAGCTGCATCCACACACACCATGTCAGGCTTAATCAAACAGCAGTCGAAGCTATGATACCTGCCATAATTGATATTAACTATGTTTAGACAGAATAATAATGACATTTGTACTAGCTGCCAGACACAGCTGTATCCATGCCCACCATATCAGGATTGATTAAACAGCACTCAAAGCTATGATACCTGCCATAATTGATATTAACTATGTTTAGACAGAATAATAATGACATTTGTACTAGCTGTCAGACACAGCCGCATCCATGCCCACCATATCAGGATTGATTAAACAGCACTCAAAGCTATGATACCTGCCATAATTGATATTAACTATGTTTAGACAGAATAATAATGACATTTGTACTAGCTACCAGACACAGCTGCATCCATGCACACCATATCAGGATTGATCAAACAGCACTCGTAGCTGTGATACTTGCCATAATTGATATTAACTATATTTAGACAGAATAATGATGACAATTGTACTAAGAGGTTGCTGCTATTATTTAACCAGGATGTACGTGATATTTCTAAATCATACTTTAACTGAAGAAGGCATTAGTCTCCATGACAGCATTTTTTTTTCAAAACACTCTACAGTTACTGCTATTATATATGATGTTAATTTGTTACATTTGAGTCTGAACTCTGATGAATGGTACCTTGTTGAAGTAGTGAATTAATTATTTAAATTATTATAAGTAAAAACAATGAAAAATGAACAAGATAAGTATTCATTGAGTTCAAGTAGGGGAAATAGAAACTTCTATGTTTGTATTATATGTTGCTTTGTTTGGCTTATATATAATGTAAATAGCAACCCATCTTGACCTACCTTTGTGAAGAATTATTGGACTCTGAACATTCTGAATAAATCATTACTGTTTCTCAGTTGTTTAAGGAACCCTCCTTTTTTTAAATAAAAACAATTGTCAAGTGATGTACCATATCAGTTGATGCTTTGAGAGATGTGGTTGTAAGAGTTATTTTCTTGGGACAGCTATCTTGGAATCAGTTTATTTGTTTCTTCTTTCTAGCATCAGTCAAAGGATTTGTTTCTCTTAATTCTTTTAAGAGTAGGGGCCATCCATTCCATTTCTTCTGGTATAGACACTATGTTGTTGTTTTTGATGAATATAGTAGCTTCTTCTAAGTCATTAAAGGTTCTCATCTCATTGGCTAAACATATTTTTATCTTGGCTGGAAAAGCCAGCTGTGCTTTAGTGTTGTTTTGTTTCAACAGTTTTATTATTGGCCAGACTTTTTTCCTTTGTTCTAGTATTCCGGAAGAATAATCATTGTCAGACCTTATCAGGCTTTGATTGTATTTTAAGGATGATTTTTCTCCAAACAGATTTTAATATTAGTTCCTTGTCCAGAAATGAAAGAAATTTAATAACTATGGATCTAGGTGGAGTATTTGTTGAGTTAGAATCAGGTTTCCTCTGCGCTCTAGATGCTCTTTCAATTCCAAATGAAAGTCCCTCTTTCAAGTCTAAAAAATCATGAATCCAGGTTGTTAAGAATGAAATAATGTCTTCTCCTTCAGTGTTTTCAGGCAGATCAAAGATCCTTATGTTGTTTCTCTTTTCCCTGTTTTCCAAGTCATCTATTTTGTTAAGCAGCCATCTATTCTGTTTAAGCAGAAATTCTTTTTGGAATTCTTCCTCTTTGAGTCTCCCTTCAATGTCATTTACAGAAGTCTCTATATTTGTTATTTTTGTATGGTGTTGCTGTAATAGTTCCTTAGGAGTATCAATCTGTTTTTGAGAATTTAATTTGAGGTTTTCTAAGTAATTTTTAAAGCCATCCATCTTTAAAGATAGTTCCTGTGAGGTAGATGTCATCAATTGCAGTTCTTTTTTCAAAGCAGCATCTGGATGAGAATTCCTTGAGTTGTTCATATTCAGTGACTCAATATATCTCCAAGTTACTTGACAGGAAAATGTTTGTATATCGCCACCAAAATTGATATTTATGTAGTCTAGTAGTTTATCTATAGATGTCTGATGTTTTAAACTTGAAAATAATAAAAATTTCCTAAATTATTATACTAGTTTATGGAGCTCTCAAAATTCACTGCTCTCAGTTGGCCATCTAGGCTCCACCCCTTGCATGGCTTTTCTGATGGATATGACATCTGACACTTGTATGTCTATCATTATTTTCTAACTTCAGTCTATAATGGTTTGCCACTGATTTGCCATGACATCGCTACTTTATGTAAAATAGACCAAGAATCTGAGACAAATATCTGGACAGTTGACAGATATGATTCGGGGAGAGTACATATTGTATGTACCTACCCTGCTGCCATTTGCAGGCATGTAGTGGGACAATTGAACAGTTGTACAAAGTTCATTAGTATACCCTTCACATAGCTACTGGTAACATTTACTTACGCGTAAAACCTATGGGGAAATATCTATTAACACTACCTGTTTTTACATTTATTCCTGATCACTTGTGTGTAGATATGCACACATCTTAGTACCACTCCCTGGATTTGAACCATGTCTGGGTATACAAAATTAACAACTATGCTATTTCTCATCACACTGAGCAACTGGGGAACAGCTGTTTCTAGTTTCAATGGTTTCTGCCTAATAGTCTGTTGGTTAGACAGTCTGAACTTGTAATCCTGTGATGCATGCATGACAGATAGTTATTGTACTGTGCATTAGTCCTTTAGATTACTACAACCTGGAAAGTAAAGGTTAACTCAAGGCAATGCTTCGTGGTACACACATTGATACTTTCCATATTACTATTCAGGGTTCAGAGCTTAGTGCAGTATATATTTCACATTTAAGTTATATGTCATTTTACAGCTACACCAACTACGGTTTATCCTAATGGCTTGTTCACATATGAACCTCAGTTAATGTATGCTGTCACAGCCATATTTGCTGTGAAGAACTTGTATGCATTCTATATATGTCTGCAACAACATACCAGAATAAACATAATGGTTCTTTTAAGGGTCTTTATTGTACTTCAGTATTCATCAGTCATACGTTTTTAGTTATTCAGTTCACACAGTAACAGTACACCTACTAGCAGTAAGCAATGCATTCCTTCTTAGCTATTTTAACAATATACTGAAAAATAGATTTGTACTCACCAGCCTGTCAGTGCAGCCTCAGCAGTCTGTCGCCATAGGTTTCAATGTTCACAGTCCTCTCTACTGCAGCTGTAGGGGAGAAAAACACACATTATGAATATATGTCTATCATATTCTCAGGCTAGTATTTGCTACAAGCTATGTGATAGTGATACTTACACAGTACTGGAGTATTCTGTTCCAAGAGCACCCCTTCCTATGCTATAGGTCAGCATAGTGGTGCCGTACCTGCTCACCAGTCTGGGGGATGACAGTAGCACCGGTGAGGTCATGTGCAAAATGGTCCCAGGCCTCTGCTTTGTATTGGGAGCCCTGGCACTGGCCCTGCAGCAGTCTCTCTTCATGTGTTTTAACTAGGAGTCCAGCTATGACCCTGGACTCTTGAATGCTCCAGCATTGCGCCCGAAAGCACACACCCTCTCCTACACCAGCCATTGTATCTGCACAGATGGACTATAACAGATTATGGCTGTATTCCCACCTGCACCATTTAAATAGTAAGATATTCCCACCCTTTGCTGTCATTGGACTATTTTGAAAAGGTTAAGCTCCTCTAATCAGTGCACAAATCTGCTAAGCCAGTTTTAACACTGCTTAAAGAAGAAGTTGTTGAGCAGTGTTTAACAGTGTGCAAATCCCCTTAGCTGAGATACCTGCTGCTTAGAAATCACGTCTTAGCAATGGTTACACCTGCTATGCATAGCTGAGCATTGCTAACCATTGCTCACTTTTAATTTTTTAAATATATCAGAAGACTGACTTCATTTATTAAGTGTATATGATATACTTCATATGACCATCCCTCTATGTACTTTCCTTACATTGGCAAGGGGTGTGACTATACTATATGGGACACTGGTGTGCACATGGGTGGTTTCACATGTTATATGTACTCACAATTACATTGTACACTAGCTATACTACCCTGGTTGACAAAAAATAATTACTACATAATTTAAGTTTAAAAAAATGATTTTAACACTGCTTTCACATATAAAAATAACTTGCCTGTCCTGGTACTCGAAACATGAATGCCTGCATGCAAAGCTGGAACTCTAACTACTACAGTAACTTGGCTTGCAAATTTCACCTCTATATTTGTATTTATCTCCTATGGGATGGTTAAGCTATAGTAAGAGGAAGGGCATAACGCGCACACCCATTTAGCTATGCTTAAACATTCCTTAGCCTAGAAAAAAATATATAATATTATTATTATATTATTATGTTATATAGTGAGTATTGTGGTGTTCTGATAAGTCATTGAGAACTGCAATCAAGAAATAATGGCATACATTTGGCTTTCAGGCTTCTATCCTTCAGAGATTCCTGCTAATACATATACTGTTTCTATCAACTTTCTAAGTGTGTGAGGGCAATATTTCAGACGAGTCCCTATTTTCAGTGTTTGGTCCTCCGATTATTTTTGTCTTTGTCCACATGGACTGCTGTCAGGGAATATTGACATACATTTGCTTTCAGACTTCTATCCTTTGGTAAGTCATGCTAATGCATGACCTGTTTTCTATCAACTTTCTCAGTTTGTGAGGGCAACATGTACTATGTGTCCCTTTTTGGTGATTTATCCACCATTATTTGTGCTTTTGTACACATTTCCTGCTTTAGCAGGTTGCAGAGGTGTTGTACGGCACTTTTACAATGCAGGGGGTGTATCAAAGAACCTGTCACACACCCCCTGCATTGCTTTCCTGCTGCTGTATGTATTTTCAGGGTCCACAGACATTGAAATGATCATTTAGATAAATTCTTTAATATTATGCCAGATTGTATTACAAAGTGCCGTACAGCACTTCAGAGTGCAGGGGGCATGTTCAATGTCTGTGAACTTGTTGAACACATCCCCTGCATTCGGTCATGGTTTGTGTCCGTGTAGGTTAAACAGCAGCCCAACTTCATGAATATGCAAGGCACGCTGCTGTGCTATACGGACACGAACCACTCTGTGCAGGAATAATGCTATTCCTGCATGGAGTTTATTGAATCCCTTCCCTTGTCTATCAAGACTGGTTTTAACAACCCTTGATGTTATTTGTCCAGTGATATATACAATCTTGGTTTCTTCATTGAATTTTCTTTTTCCATCTAGCTTGAAAGAGGCCTATATTGTGTCTATTCTTAAGAAACTTAAACTGGACATGAGTCCATTCCAGTCAGGGATTTGCCGTCACTGTAGTACAATGATGTGTTTGTTAATGAGATCCTAATGATAGAGCCTCAGACCTTCGGTATTTTGTACTGGTTCTACTTGATCTCTCTGCAGCATTTGATACTGTTGACTACAGCCAACTGATTGAAAATTTCTTTACCTGCAGTGGTATTTCTTCTACAGTGCTAGTGTGGTTTGTGTCTTACCTCTAAGACCACACCTAGAAGATTTCATTCAGAATGAACATCTCTTCCTCATAATCTCTTTATTGTAGAGCACAGCAGGCAATTACAGTATACATACTTCCATGGTAGGGCAAATAGTCTAGTTGGAACACGTAGGTGTGGCAGTTGTGCACAATGTTTTTTTATTGATAAATCAAGGTTCTTTAGACATCTGGAGACTGGACATCTAAGGGAACTTAGGGTAGGAGCTGATTGTAATACACAAAATGTGGTTTATGTAGTGCACTGTAAGGTGTGCTTTCATTTCTATGTTGGAAAAACCAACAGACGATTAAGGGAGCGGATAAGGGATCATTTATATTGTACTAAGAAAGGGTTAGATTACAGTGCCCTAGCTAAGCAAACAATGTTGATGGGTGTAGAACATGTCTTTGTCTTTCAAGTATTACATATACAGAATTTGTGTGAGAGACTTGGTGATCATGTGAATCGAACTGAATGTGCTGAACTGGAGTGGATATTAAGACTTGGTGCACATAGGGGCCTGGGTCTTAATGACTCAGTTCCCCTTAAACCAATTCTTAAATCTAGGCAAATTAAGTAAATATAGGACAAAGCTCTTGTATATTTTACTGTTGTGTATATCACCTGCTACCAAGAACACTACAGATGACTGTAATGACTCGGTTGATGTCATTCATATTGTCCATCCTAGCGTTTGCTCTGACAACAATCTTTACCCCGAAGTGCATGTGATTAAACATGGGTCCAACATCACAAAGGGAGGGTCAGAGGTTGTGGTCAGACCCAAGACCACTGTCAATGGTACTGTTTCTAATGACCACATGAGCCTGGATTTAACTTTTCCCCTACCGGTGCGCATGGAGAAAGGTCCTCGCAGACCATGCTCCATGAGTCGGGGGAGACAGAAGAGGAAACTATCAGGAGAGTTTATACCGCACCAGACTTTAAAGAAAATGTGGAACAGCAAGAACTAGTACATAATCTGTCTCATGTTAATTTAACGAGTGATGATGTTAGACTCTTGAATAGGGGTTTAAGTTTTATTCCCAAAAGTCAGAGTAAACTAACTGACACTATTTTAGATCTGAAGTTATTTTGCAGGAATGTAATGCTCAAACTTATGTATAATAATTCACAAGAAGAACATCCTCAAACTAAGAAGTTTGTTTTTAAAAATCTGAGTAATTATATACCCATGCATCACCCCCTAGTTGAAGATTTCTCTAGGCTAACTGAAGATGAATTATACAATTATTACAACACAAATATGAGAATTAATAAACAGAGATGGAGAGATAATTTAACTCCTCATGAACGTCAATGTCTCAAGAAACTACAGAATGATCCTACCATTATCATTAGGCCAGCTGATAAATGTAGCAAAGTTGTCATCATGGATATGTCATTTTATGTAGAGGCCATGACTACAATGTTACAGGACAGGTTTTACGAACCTATTCTTATTGATGAAGTTTACTCAGTTGTCAAATATATCAGTAGTACACTCTATGATATATTCATGGGTAAATTGATAGATAAAGAGCTATATGAGTACCTTATGATTCATGCACCAGTCCTACCAATTATACAAGGGCTCCCTAAGATCCATAAAAATGTTGATAACCCACCCATGAGACTAACAGTATCTGGTCGTGGCTGGGTTACAGAACATTTATCAGTTTTTGTAGAAAAACATCTGAGACATGTATTGAACGACAACGTTACAGTATTAAAGGACTCTAAGCAGTTCTTGATTGATTTATATGAATGTACTGGTAATTCAGGGTCATCTTGTAACTATATCTTTGTTACCTTTGATGTTCAATCTCTGTTTACTGTGATCCCTAATGATATAGGATTGGACTATGTGTTACAATATTTACAAGCACACAGTGATTATAATGCAGTACTGATAGACCTTATAGTTCATTTCCTAGAATTGGTCTTAGAGAATAATCTTTTCATGTTCCAGGACCAGATTTACAGACAACGTGATGGCGTGGCTATGGGCACACCTTGCGCCAATAGCTACGCCAATATGTTTCTTGCTTACTGGGAAGAACATATTTTATTTAGGCATGACTTATTCTGCAGACATGTGGTGTTCTACAGAAGGTTTGTTGATGACCTTTTTGTTCTATGGGATGGAACAACAGCACAGTTGGAATCCATGCTAATGATGATGAATAATTTAACAACATTCCTTACTTTTACTATGAATTACTCAATACATAGGATAGACTTCTTAGATTTGTATATTGAGAAATTAGCAGGTGGTTTGATCAACACAGGAGTCCATCGCAAAGCCTGTCACTGTAATTCATTGTTATTAAGGTCAAGTATGCATCCACCCTTTGTTTTCAGGAATATTATGAAAGGGCAAGCCATTAGGGCTTCACGACTTAATCCCACTAACAGTGGTTTTAACACTGAGTTAGAAAACCTCAGCAATAGATTATTGGTTCGAGGCTATAAGAAGGATGAGATTACCTCACATATAGAGGAAGCACAGACCTTACGTCTCACTGTAGGCACACCATATTTCAGACCTAGCCACTGTGATGTGACTAGTAATCACATGTCCCACAAAACTGTCAAGTTTTCTACCTATTTCACCTCAGATTTATCTCATTTGAAGGAAATTATTAATAGACATTGGAACATTCTTCTTATCGATAATGAGTTGAAATGTATTGTGGGTGAGACACCTGGCTTTTTATTTAGGAATAAGAGTAATTTAAAGTGACTATTATGCTATCCAAGATTTGACAGGACCATGAAGGTAAATGGACACACCAAACCCTGTGGACACTGTAATTTTTGTTCATTTATAGATAGCAGTGAAATGTTCGTTCATCCTGACGAACATGTTACCTTTTCCACCAGGATAGATGCTGATTGTATGACATGCAATGTGGTGTATTTAGCCACTTGCCAGGCCTGTCCCTGCTTCTATGTTGGTAAAACCAATCGTCCACTGCGGGACAGAATGAGGGAACACATATATCATATGAAGAAAGGCAGCCCTCATAATGCCCTCGCCAGGCATGTTGTCTCCAATGATGGTGATCATACTTTTTTGTTCCGGGTGTTGGAGAATATAACTGTTAATAAGAGGGGTGGTGACATTATGAACTTCACAGAAGCCAAGGAGACTGACTGGATCATTACCCTAAAGGCAGACAGGGGTCATAGTTTGAATGATAGAGTATCCATTAAACCCAAGTTAAAACAGGGTAGGAACATCAAATAGTTTGGATGTCGTTTTATATATATATATATATATATATATATATATATATATATATATATATATATACTTTTTATATTCTTTATATATATTTCCATATACCAGCTATACATTCACACAGTTGATTGGCCATATAATTTCTAGATACTTAGTTTACATTACATGTGACAGACATGTTATATATATATATATATATATATATATGTATATATATATATGTATATATATATATATATATATATATATATATATATATATATATATATATATAGTTTTTAATGAATTTTGACAAACCATATATATAAATATATATATATTTTATTGATGTGTCCAATATATATTCCTCTACATTTAGGTTTGCTGCCTTTGATACACTGTTCATAATGGATTTTGATATTTTTGATGATTTTAATATATTAATATATAGCATATTTCATAGATGTACTCAGTTTCTATGTGTTCAGCATACATCTTTTTATGTCTAGTTCTTTATGCACGCTTTTGCTCCTTTTAACATATTGTTTACAATGAATTTTGATACATTTTTAATGATTTTATATACAGCATATTTCATAGATGCCCATTGATGTATTTAGTTTCTATTTAATACAGGTTATACATGCCTGATATTTGTTTTTTATATGTATATGTTTAAATACAGATGAGCAATTATTAATTGGCTAATTAGATCTGCTATATAAAGAGCGACTTCTGTGTTCACTAGCAGGATCTGAAGAAGCATTTATTGTGAAAGCGCTCATCCGTTTGTGCACACTAACTGGGAATTAAACTACGTTATCATAGACCTTACTTTTGCTGCACTAGCGCTCATCCGTTTGTGCACACTAACTGGGAATTAAACTCCGTTATCATAGTCCTTACTTTTGCTGCACTAGCGCTCATCCGTTTGTGCACACCAAATGGGAATTAAACTCCGTTATCATAGTCCTTACTTTTGCTGCACTAGCGCTCATCCGTTTGTGCACACTAACTGGGAATTAAACTCCGTTATCATAGTCCTTACTTTTGCTGCACTAGCGCTCATCCGTTTGTGCACACCAAATGGGAATTAAACTCCGTTATCATAGTCCTTACTTTTGCTGCACTAATTAAACTCCGTTATCATAGTCCTTACTTTTGCTGCACTAGCGCTCATCCGTTTGTGCACACTAACTGGGAATTAAACTCCGTTATCATAGACTTTACTTTTGCTGCACTCGTGCCTTTTGTTATACTTATCTAATTCATCTTTCACGGAGTGACAGCATTTACTTGTGGAACGATAGATTTTGTTCATTGATTATTTCTATTTTTAGCTTTAAATGTTTTTATATCTAGCTTTTCAATTTATGAGTATGCAGCTTTAAGCAAAAGTTATGTATTTTATATGTAATAAGGGGAAGGTCTATCTCCCATGGTGTAGGCTTTTTCATTGGTTCATTTGAATTTTGATGAAGCATACTTAATGGATGTCTAATTTTCTCTTGTTTGTCTGATGAAGTAATATTGAAGTATTGTGAAAGCGCTTACAGAATAAACCTTTGATTCTCTGGATTTTTACCTCTGTGGATTACTATTTTCATTTCTATATCTCATTTCTGCAAGTTGTTACCTTAGCCCGGGGGCATTTTGTTTGAATTGATACTTCCATGGTATGTTTAACCTTATTAGACAGAGCGGTTTAGCATAGCATAGTTCTAAAGCTGACTTGTGCACAATTTGCTGATTTTAGGAGGGAAGACACTTGGCCCCTACAAGTCAGTGTTCACTCCTAGGATCATGTTTAATATTAACTCTCTTCCTGCAGGTTGGTGCTGTACTTTCTTGGCTTAGATTTAATTGTTTAAACATAATACCTCCAAAACTGAGGTGAAGGTTGCTCAACCTACCGAAATGGATTTGTAAGTCCCCCCACACTCGCTAATAACATCATTTATAATAGCACTAAGCTCGAGTTTGTTGATAAGGTTTGTAATGTAGGTGTGATCCTGGACTGAAGACTGATTTGTAGGGAGCAAGTGTCTTCCGTTATAAAATCACACTGTAATAATTGAAAAAGCATTTCCAAGAGTAACCATCTTCTGCATTACGTAGACCTCCTGATTGTTGTTCATGTCTTTGTCCCTGTACCTGGGACTTCCTGACACTGAATTTAAACATTTGGAAATGGTACAGAGGTCAGTCTCCAGACTACTGAGTAGTACACCTCATTACTAACATATCATGTTAAATCATGTGTCCATTCATGGCTTGTGTCGCTCTGACCTGCAGGAGCCAGTTGTGTTACACTGCACTGCTCAAACCTTCTGCTTAGCCTCCCAGGACTATAGGAGCAAACCTTCAGATACCTGGTGTTTGATCATTCACCTTTCCCAACCCCCCCTGTGGCACATATATCAGTGTGTGACTTTGGGACTGTATTTTGCCTCCCAGGACTATTTGTGATTCTAGGAGCAAACCTTCAGATACCTGGTGTTTGATCATTCACCTTTCAAGACCCCAACTGTGGCACATATCAGGTGTGTGACTTTGGGACTGTATTTTGCCTCCCAGGACTATCTGTGATTCTAGGAGCAAACCTTCAGATACCTGGTGTTTGATCATTCACCTTTCAAGACCCCCAACTGTGGCACATATCAGGTGTGTGACTTTGGGACTGTATTTTCTTTTCCAGCTTCCACAGGTTGCTTAACGTCTATTTATTGGAAATCACATTTGATGGTATGGGACAACTTGCTTTCATTTATTTATTCATTTATTTTTATTTTGTCAAATGTATTACTTATTTCAGTTTATCTGATGTTGTGAGTTTGTTTATTCAATTTTTAGTTGGTATTTATTGTGTTTATTTTGTTTGCAAGTATCATCCCTGATGTTTTGTGATAAAACACCTGAATAAAGGTAAAGCTGAATGTTTACTAGGGTAATGACCACAAGGGCCTTTTTAAGCCTAGCCATGCATTCCAAATGTCTGGCAAGTTCTTTATTATCAGCAGCCACAAGGACCGATCATTGTAAAGCGGCCATGCACCCGCTTATTAATTATGTCAGGCTTTCTCATTCTTTTCTTTCGCTCAGTGTTCATTCACTTATTTTTTTCACTGTTAAACTGCTCTCTGATTCATTTTATATCTGCAGTAATGCACTCCAGAATGATACCTGTGTAGTGATAACAATCTCCCTATCGGCTGTGCAGTTCCTTGTATTCAGTTAAAACTCAACCAAATCTTAAGACATGCTGACATGTTCTCCAGAGTATTTTATTGTCTGTTGAAAACTGACTATTCTACATATGAAAAAGAGGATCTGACTAAACATGGATAAGTATTAAGCAACTGTCTTTGAAGTTAAAGCCAAGGAAAATATAGATATTAGTACAGGAGAGTGTTTGGAACGTGTGCTAAAAGATTCATAAGTAATTGCAAGGCTAATGACTGCAGGAGACCTTTGTTTATTTATTTTTTAATTTCTCCAAATCTTTTGGGTTTCTAAAACCATGACTGGAATGGACCCCATTCCTAAGTCAAAGTACGATTAATGTTCATGAAATTAGTATTGTTTCAATCTATCATGTCAGACAAAAGTGCTCTTCGCAGCACCCGCAATGTGCCCAGTAATGACTCCTTCTGCAATTCGTACTGGGTTACATGTATTGGTAACATATCTAAATACAATTGTAGATTCTTTTTTATAAGACCTGTTGCTCCTACTACTATTGGAAATGTCTGGGTATCTTTCTTCCACATGGCTGTAGTTTCTACCTGCAGATCAAGGTATTTTATGACTTTGTGTCTCTCTGTACGCAAGACACTATAGTCACTAGGTGTGGCAATTTCAATGATCAATGCTACTTTTGTCTTCTTTTCTTGGATCGTTATATCCAGTTTTCTAGCATCTATCTTTGAATTGTTGGTATTGGGCGATCCCTTGTGATATAAACTTCATCATTTTCTATGATTCTCTGTGGCTCATGTTTCCAGTGTTTTTCAGCCACTTCGATACCATAATGTTTGCACAATCCCCAGTGTAACAGTCTCGACACATTATTATGCCTTTCAGTATACAGTCCCTCTGCCATTAGGGCATCGCAACCAGCAATAAGGTGTGTAACTGTTTCCAGCTCTGTTCCACAAAACCTACATATGTCTGTTTCTCCCACATGTTCAATGGACTTTGCAAACCAATGTGTACGTAGTCCACTGTCTTCAGCCGCCAGTATTAACATATAATATTTCTAAGTAATTGCAAGGCTAATGACCCCAGGAGACCTTTATAAGCTTAGGAGATTCAAAGCCTGTACCTTGTGTCACTGGGGCAAACAACTTAACCATTACAGTAGCCCCTCAGGTTTGAACTTCAATTGCCTTTATCTTATATTTTATCATATTCAAAAGTAAGTCAACAATTTACTTTCATGATAACAGAAATTAAATCAAAAGCAAATCATATAACTTTCAGGATTTTGATATATCCTGTAAGTGTGACATTTAAATCTGCATATTCAGTTCTGGCATGAACACTCCTTATTTGTCTAGCAAGAGTTCATAAAAAATCATCAGAAAAGTATTTTCTCACAAAACATGAATTACTTTATGGTACTAAATGATGTTAATTCTAAAATACATTGAAAAAACTGAACAGCAATACTGTTTTGAGTAGGAGCTGTGTGATCAACAGAATGTCTTGGGATTTTACAAATATATTGCATTCATTTTTAAAAAAATCAATTGAAACAAAATACATGAATGCGATATAATGTAGCAGTTCAGTTTTCATGGATGATCAAAGATCATCTGCAGGGAAATGTGCATTGTAAAAATAAATAAATAAATAAAAATAAAATAAAAATATATGCCAGGTTGGTCAAAGAACACTTATACAAAAATGCTTCAACAGAGTTGAATCTTTATTAAACTATATGCAGCCTAACAATGCTTCCATTTTGAATGAAGGTTCAGCTCAATAAATTATACTGCATATATATATATATATATATATATATATATATATATATATATATATATATATATATATATATATATATATAAACAGTTTTGCAGTATCTGTGTTATATAAGTAATGGTCTAGCAGCAATTTGAATAACCTTTTGCTGTGGCATAAGCCCCTTAGCAGAGGGCAAGGGGGAAACTATTAGCATTGCTGTTTTATCTTAATCCCTTTTTACGCTGAAATGTTTTCCTAGACTGCAGTTGTGGCCTCAAGTTACACTGCATGTATATTCCTGATAGGCTATGCATTATAAACATTTTTCAAAACACTGCATGCTTGCCATTTTGCAGGAAGATATTGCTGGTCCAATGACCTTGAAAATCAAGCAGAACAGCCAGCTTTAGCAAATACGCATAACGACATTAGCCTGAGAGTTTTTGCTGTAATTAGTCCTACTGCAGTTCAATGCAATGACAATCTCAGATCTTTCCAGAGAAAAAAAGACACCCTTCCTACAAAAAAGGCATTTTTACTTGTGACAGGATATATATTGTCTGTGCCCACTACCTCTTGTAAGATGACAGTGAAAAATGAACACCTTAGTGTCCTGGGACTCGTTTGTTACCTCTGCATTTCCTTTTAATTAATGAAAACATGACAGAGGAAACAAGAACTGAACTCTGCTGCTCTTGCAGAAAGGGGATATCAGAGCAGATAAAAAAAATGTGTTAGTTATAAAAAATTTCATTTACTGCAGCTGGTTATCCAAAGTAGACATAAGCAGTCTGGAGCGTGTGGGATTGTCATGGAGCAACTTGAATAACTCAGGAACCAGAATGTGCTTTTAATTTATGGGTAAAAAACTGAAAGCTGTTTTATAGTTGAATCTTCTCATAAGTATTTATGCTGATAACTGCAGCAAAACTGAATATGCATGTGCAAGAGTATCCTAGAGGACACGTTTTCACTGAAAAGAAAAAAATCCAAGATGTAATGTAACTTTTGGGTAGCCATGTTGAATCTTACAAATCAAGGTCACTATACTATTTGTAATAACCTAGGCAGGGCCACAGGAAAGAGCAGACTTGTTTAAGATGATATAGTTTTCTAGACTATCAACACATTGGGCACTTGCATTCCCATTAAATCATCATGCAGATAGAGCCTGTTAACACTCACCTTTACTTCTTCAAGTTACCTATACAAATACTTCCACTCCTGCCTTCACTGCCTTTCCTGAAGGCTCAGCCTCCTTGCTTACTGAGGTCCCATGCTGAATGGATAGACACACACACACTCAAACACACACACAAGCATACAAACACACATATACAAATGCACACACACAAACATGTGCATACACACACACACAGACACACACACAAATGCACAAATACATATACACATACAAACACGTAGGCACACAGACACACAGAAACACACACACACACACACACACACACACACACACAAACATACATACATATGTGGATGTTCAAACATATGTGTGCTCAAAAAGGCTGTAATAATTGCAGTATTCAAGACAGAACTGAATTCTTACAGACTTTTATATTTCTCCACAGAAATCATGACACTGCATGCAGTACAATAGAGAACAATGCTTTAATAGCAGAAATAGCTCTCTAATGTTAATGAGACAACTCACAGCTAGTTTTCAACCGTGCCTTCTACACATCACTAACCTGACTGATCTTATATCCTTCCTAACCTTTTTAACCCCACCCAACATTATCTTTCTTTATTTCTGCTTTTACATTCTTTCCATGTTTTCATTCCTTAATTCATTATCGTTCTAAACTCCCCACCTTTCCACATTTTTCCCCTTTATCTCCCTAAGAGAGTTTCATGATGAAGAAGCCATATACTTGCTTTCCGTCACTCCAATGTGCTTATGTTCTTTGACTCTCCTTTGGCATTATGTAAACAAATTGAAGACTATGACCACCCCATCAGTGCCTTCTACTTTCAGTGTCTGTATAAATATATATATATATATATATATATATATATATATATATATATATATATATATATATAAAATGTCTATGTGTGTATATGGATAGTGTCTATGTGTGTGTATGTGTATGTCGGCTTGTATGTGCCTGTGTGTGTGTGTGTGTGTGTGTGTGTGTGTGTGTGTGTGTGTGTGTGTGTGTAAATGTGTGTGTGTGTGTGTGTGTGTGTGTGTGTGTGTGTGTGTGTGGTGCATTTGCAGGCTTACCACCGCATCTAATCAGATCTCTCCCCGTACTCAACAGAACAGACTCAAGCTAACATAATAATGTGCCATGCTTCCACAGTGCAGTCAGCTATCTTGTATGAATTAAAACTACTTCCCAACAGATTTTTTTTGCTGTATAATGTTGTGTTCTACTTTTCTTCCTTTGCTGTTACTTAATGCTTTGCAAAAGCTTGCTGATTTTTATACCCAGTATGTACAATTTATCGAATAATATATTTTCTCAAAGGTTTTTTAAGAAATACATTCAGAAATGTATTTGGGAAATTATTGTGTGCAACATTTGTTATGTGACAAATCACATTTTAAGTACAAAGCTTGACTTTATTCTTAATGCAGGTTTCTTAGGCACATAAGGTTTCCAATAAACTTTGTTAATACTTGAAAACAGTCATTTTTCAAATATCTCAGACTACATCCATTAATTAATTAAACTGTATTTACATTGTGACAAAGCTGAAAGTATAGTGGAATTATTGGGTTACTATAAGTGACAAACATATATTTGCCAGTGACAAAAGCACCGTTCGTCTCCAATATTTCATAATTCAAACCTCATCATTTAGAATACTTATGAATATGGAATTTTTTTCTAGCACAGATGCTCAAATCACATAGTTCTGATGGCTAATTTTTAAACTTTTTCCTCTTTCTGACTTTTCATTATAACAGAGGAAACAAAATACCTGATTTTGCAAAAAAACAATACACTCCTCAATTCTTTACTGTGCGTAAGCCTCAGATATTTAATATAATGCTCACGCTATAATGTATAATGATATCATATCTCACCATAGATTATGTCTTGCTAGCTATTAACAGCTAGCTTTCCATGCGCATGGCTAAACATTGATCAGTTTTTGATCTGTACTCATTCTGACACAAAACAGACATTGACTGGTCTATCATTTTCCCTGTTTATTTTATATTGCATGGATCTACCCTTAGTGCAATAGCATTGAAACATGCACTCCAGAGATGGAGTTACTTTCACTTATCACTTTTTTATTATATAATCCACTCACCCAAATCATATCAGTAAATAGGCTCTTGCTACATACAACTGTGACAAGTTACACACAGGTGCATAATGCCTGCATCCTAAAAGTAACTCACTACTGTGCTACATTGCTCAGCTTAGCTCACAGCCACTACAAGTGAGCTCAACACTACTGTTACACAAGGTACTGAAGCTATGCTTATCCCAGGTGCATCTAAAACTAAAATATGTATTCAGCAAAGTAGATATTCATGACAAACTACACTACCCACTGCTAACTTATAATTATCTCGATAGATCATAAATCTCTATTTTAATTAACCTATGCAACTATCTGTAAATCAAATCAAGTTTTAATTCACTCCAGACAAAGGGAAGGTCAGCCTACTTGTTTCCCCTCTTTTGGCAGCCTCATAAAATTAGGTATCCTACAGCAGTTTAGCAACTGCCTTATGCTTACAAATAAAGAACTTATACTAAACACAACTAACTGTTTGTGGGGGATGCAAATATTTAAGAGATATTCTCCCAACAGAAAGCAGTCTGTGAACATCGAACTAACACATCACATGCTGTGCACCAAACCCTGACACATAATATGCTGACACTATAAAGAAATCCTCCACTAAGCCACATAGTCCTATAAGCATTTAAAATCAGAAGAAGTGAAAATCCAGTATTACATCACATAATATCTCATCTCTAGCAAATGGTTACTTGGTGACAAAGGAGCTGCATTCTAATACACCAACAAATGGTTATTTTGTAACAAAGGATCTCCATTCCAATACACCTGAGGACTCCAGAAACAAAATTATTTTAGTTATTGGTGACTCCATAGTAAAATACATGGATTCCCTACTCATTAGAGTGGACAAAGACAGCATGAGAGTGCATTGTCCAGAAACTCGTAGGACCATTTCAACCAACAAATATAACTTTAATGTGATAAACCAACATAAAATTACATGCTCTAAACTCTTAGTAGGTGATGCACTGTCAGTTTTTACATTGGCAATGCGATCATTAGAATTGCTTTAAAAAGAGCTCCTGGTTGTAGATTTAATATATTCTGATGAAGCCTGAAGGAATTGTATGTTCAGACAAAAGTATTTAATCCTATTTAATAAAAATGATTTTATTTTGCATTACCCTGGGGTGCCACTTATTGTCAGTGTGGTTGTGTATTGAGTTGTTTCTGAATCTTACATGCTGAACTGATGGCTCAGTCAAATTGTTTTATTTGTGGTTATAACTACAACTTGATAGTTGTACATGTTACTGTGAATGACTTTGTGCAAAAAACTCTGAAGGGTGTGCAATGGGACATGTGTGAGCTCTCTATCCATGTCACAAATGCAGGCAATACACCATGATACTGAGGGGATACTCTCTCCCCATGAATGATGTCTAGGTACAAACAAAGGTGATTGGCTTGAACAAATTACTAAATAATAGGTGTCATTCTTGGTGGATCCAGTATCTGGCAGCATGGAATGCGATTCATGTCCAACTTGCTTTTCTTGGGCTAGTTTGTACCTCACATTCAAAGGTCTCTTCCTGACTAAAGCCCTTGCTGTCCCCATAGTGCCTTTATTTAGGTAAAGTTCAATTAATGAATATACCAAAGTAGTAAACATGTCTATATCAAAATCAAAATGGAAATGGGATAAAACTACTGTGGATCTTCTCAGTGACAGAAATTGAAACAACAAGCTGTTCAACTCCTACATTTGAAAGGCTTCCATATATGAGTAATCACTAAAACACAGGTTCAATATCCAGAAAGCACTGCCTACACATCTCAGTTTTGCATCTACCATGCCTTCAGATGCAATGACAACTGTGGCTGCGTGCTCATATTTGTGAGAGACCATACCTCCTCTAGACTCTTAACAAGATATCCACAAGTAAAACATATTCAACTCCAACTCACACAAAAACGAAATCAGTTTGTTGCCAGTTGCAGGACAACTTTCTTGATCCCACACATTTATGTTAGGTTGCTTAACATTATGGATAGCCTCCTCAAGACTTGCATGAATATGGGAGACTTTAACTACCCCTCAGCTGACTGGAGTATCCATACCTCCAACAAAGGATGGTCATCAAAGTTTGTAGATCTAATAAATAAAAAAACTCAGGGGACCAGATTGTTAGTAGCCCAGCTAGAGGACAAAATACCAGGAGAGTGCTAACTGAAAGACCAGCTCTGGTAGAGTTTTTTAATTGAGTCTAGAACAGATGCTGCTGTTAAAAAGAGATAATTAGTACAGCATATAAAATACTGCATGATATAAGAATCAGTCAGAGGAGGTTAGAAAACAGGAAGAGACAATTCAAAGGCAATTTATGAAGGAACAGTGGTATGAACTCTGTATGGTTCCCAAGCATGCAACAAAGTCCAGAAGGTTTAGGAATTTTGCTTGCAAGCATTTGCATATGTATTATTATGCCCCAAGCAGAGGTCAGAGAAGTATTCCTCCAGTAGACAACTAATGTTGATAGGAAAATGAGAGATCATCTGGAGTGCATTTTCGAGAGTGTAATAAGAAGCTAGAATTTAAAAATTCACTACAGAGTACTTTGCCAAACTTGCTGGGGATAAAAATCATTGTAACTAAGGAAATTATTCTTTTGATCTGGGACACAGGGTCTGCATTGCCTAGACATAGTAAGGCCTTACTAAGATTAATGCTATTAGCTCTAAACAACAATTAACAGAAAGTGGGAATTAAAATCTAAACTACTGGCAGTGTTCACTCTAGGTTTCTTTTCTTGATGAGGTACAATAGGGGAAGATTAGCTAGCTAGTGGGGCACATACGACATGGGGGAAAAAGACATCATACCAACAAAGTACAGAATACATGGTACATGGTAACAGTTCACCCGTAATACACTGCTAAAAATGAAAGACCATTTCCCTATGAAAAAGCAGTTAATGCTGTTTTCTTACAAATCCTGACAATGTTCATAACACAGAATAACTGCTAATTTACCATGCTCAAGGATCATGGTTTGCATGAAGTGATCAAGGGTGTGACCACCAATCCAAAGAAGTGGGAAAATGTCATACTGAAAGACATTTGTGACTCAGTAGAAAGAGAGAAAATATTATTAACCCAAATTCAGGAACAAATATCAGACTTATTTTGCTCTGTGCTGCACTGTAAAAAAATGTTTTTGAAACAAATACAGCACATTTTGTTATCATTCAAGATAAAACACAGATCTTGCCACTGCAGACACTGGGGAATAGCAACGTGGTTTAAATGTCTGTTAACTTATTGTTTTAATTAGAGCAAGACTGGTCAAGTAACAGCTCCAGGATTCCAGTGATAGTTTTAACACCTCAGGGAGTATATAGGAGATGGTCTGTTAGCACTTGGAATAAAAACTGGAAGCATTAAATCATGCAATTCAGTAAGTTTATTTTGTTGAGCATTTACAACTTCTGTTAAAGATGTAACAGCTGCTCTGAGAAAACAAGTCAGAGAATAAGAACAAAAAAAATGAAAATAAGTCCCAGACGCTGTGCATGCTGCCTCTGATTATGTCGTTTTGTTTAAATGGAAGTTAAAACAAAAATGGTTTCCTTATGTCTAGCACGTCCCTTATAAAGGGGGCATGAAGTGGAGTTGGGGGGAGGGGGACTTCAGGAGAGACCCAAGGTGATATGCATACTGACTAGGGAAAAATTGGATGGAAATTACATGTTCATAAAAAAAAGAAAACATGTTAATTTTTAAGTGAATTAGTATAATTCGCCACTTATCTGTCTCAGATTTTGCAGAACATCACAGACTTGTGTCTGCAAAAAAATGTAAATTAAAAATGCATTCATAGTTAATATTTTAACATTAAACTCATAAATTCTTAGACTTCATGCTGTGCAGTTTATTCATAGGCAAATAAACACATTGTCAACAAAAACAAAACAAGGAAACCAAGGGTTATAACTAAAGGACATGGGCTACTTGATGAAACCCTTGTTTACTAAATGGATTCCTTCCTTTGCACCATATCAACTCTGGGATGCATGATACGCAAGCAAACACAAACACAAAGACACACACACAGATGCCACCATCAATTATAACTTCTTGTAAGACTGCAGAAATTCAGATGTTTGTTGTTGTCTTTCAGATTTTCCCGATTAAGGGTCGCCACAGCGGAACTCCAGTCCGCTAATGATTGGCAGTAGATTTTCACGGTGCCGAGTTGCCAGCTCAACACCCAACCTTCAGTGAAGGCACGCCTATTCACACATGTCTTTCATAATGCCATTCCACCCACAGGGAGGACATGCAGACTCCACACAGAAGGCACTCTCCGCACTCCAGCCGAGAATCGAACGGGAGAATCTCTTGCTGTGAGGCAACAACGCTATCGCTGCACCACCGCATATTCAAATGTTTACTTCTGATGAAATGAATGAAAAAAATATATAAATAATGACTCATATGTAAGTGTGTTGCACCTTGCTACTATGAGAACCATACACTGCATCCCTTCACACACCTACCATGCCTTCCCAACATTTTAGCTAAAGAATCAATTAGAAAGACCCAATAACCAGGAGCAGAGTTAAAATTATTCTGTTATATACATAGAAAGTTATATTAGCAAGTATTTTCTGAAGGAGACAATGTCTAAAACTCACATAACTGACATTTACTGACTGTAATCCATAATAATATGGGAGAAAAAAAACACATTTTACAAGGAACATTTCAAAATAATTCTTAATTTCTTTAGTCAAGATGTTTGGTCAAAGGCAAAAATAACTGGTGGAAGTCTCAAGAGTGACTCATTTTAAATACTACTTTGTATCTATTTATTAGCAAAGCAAAGTCACTAGTGAAAGTGACCCTATCCGACTGACCCAGAGGTAGTATTTGAGTGAATTGCTCACAGTAAAACTATAACCAAATGGAGGCGGGAGGATTCAATCCTGTACTTTTGACTACAGGAAGCAATTTGTGAACAGCTCTGAGCCTTGAGTTCCTGACAGCTCTAATTCACTTAAAAAGTTAACAGGACTACAACAGGTGTTGCATGGATCTGCATTTTCCAAACCATGTCGGCTATGAAACTTAACCAAATAAAGAAGTTAAGGGAAACTGGTTGAGTAGGATTAAGGCTCCAACTCAGGGTACTGGGTTTGATACTCCAACAATGTGTCTCTGAACAAGTCACTGAATCAGAAACTCCTACCTAACTGGGACATTTCAGACACATATACAGACTTTAAAATGTATTAAAAGACATTCATCCTATAGTTTTGCTGCTAACATTTTTGGAGTGTATTTCCTGACCAGCTTGATGGCTTTCAGAAATGCAGAGCATGCTCCCTGTCTTAGAATCTGCCAGTCTCTCTCTCTCTCTCCATGCAACGTAAGAAACGTGCTTGGGGAAAGAATCGATCTCTCTTGTGTTTGATCAGCCTGAGCTAAGTTTAGTATTCCAGGGACTGGGAAACTTAGGGGCCACACACTTTCCAATTGGGGCACATGCTCCAATATTCCCCCTCCTGGCACCACCTATAACCAAAGATAGCTTTTGCCACAAACTAGCTTAACCCCAAGAAACCAATGTATCAGCATTCAAAGACTTCATCTGCACAAATTCTGTCAAATTCTATGATGAAGTCTTAAAATTTAAATAGCATCACTCCAAACACTGCCTCAGCAGATAGCTTTGCAAACTCATTTCATACCCATATAAATACATGTATAGAATTGCCAATGGGAAATTTGAAAGCAAACAATCTGGGTGGTCCACCAACATAAATAAAATCTAGAATAAAAGGTTAAGAAGCTCACTAAAGTATACGATAGATAAGTCAAGGAAAATATCAGGAATTTGTCTAAGAATTTAAAAATAACTTAGATCTGCTAAGGCAGCCTATGAAGTCAGATTGGCATGGGAACCAAAGAGCAATTACAAATCCTTCTTTACTTACATTATAAAAATAAGGAACAGCTGTTAACAATGTAAAAAACACATACCAAATGGGAAAACATACTCAGAAATCGTAGTCATTGCTAATATACCAGCAAATAAATTTAGTGCAAATTTCAGTCCTAAGATGACTATTGAAAGCCCTACAATTGCCATATCTCTCACCACGCCCCATCACCACTAAAGAACTTGTACAGAAAGTGCCATTGAAGACTAAAAGCATTTCCTGCATGGAATGAGGTAACATACAGTACTAGACTGTTTTTAAATATTTTATTTATTTAACATTTGTTTACTGGGAAGGTCCGACTTGGAACGAGCCAATCTTTAGCAGAGGCCCAGGGAGAAAGCATGATCCATGTCTTTGTAACATGGGAGGAAACCAGTGTACCTGGAAAAAACCTACACAAATGCAAGGAGAACATGTAGACTCCACACAGAAGGCACTCCAACTGAGAATTGAACCACAAAACCTCTTGCTGTGTGGTGACAACACTACCGCTGCACTACTGCACCATCTGTAATAGTACTAAATGGGAACATGTCATCTCATTGAAGGCAGTTTTGCTGAATCCAAATAAAACAAAAGCAGTTCTCCAAAAAACACTTTTGCCTACAGTGGAGATTGCCTTTTTCCTCCACTGTTGCGTGAACTCAGAGTTGGTATATTTAATTCCAAGGGGGATACCCCCCACAAGCCCCCCTGTATTAATTTTGTTTTGTTAAAGGTAGATCTTGTCTAATGAACCTGGTAAACCTCTTTGAAAAGTTAAAACAAACTGTTGACAGTGGTCACACAACGCACTCAGACTACCGTGATTAGACAAAGGCATTTGACACCATCCCCATGCTACTATAAATAATAACCTAAATGCATTACAAATAGAACCCTGTGTGGTGAGATGGATAGCTAATTGGCAAAACATAGACATAGGAATACTACTATGCAAGCAATCATGGGGACTATAAGATGCCTAGCCATATGCACATTTATGCAGACAAACATAAAAGTTTCTGCCACCCTCTACAAGCACTTAATACTGCTTATCTCCCACACTGAGCAGAGCCTTACATGAGAAGCCTGGTGTAAGTTTGTGTCTGTTTATCCAGTCATCAATGCTAGCCTAAAGGCAGCAAAAGTAGCTTGAGTTGTAGCAATGATTTATTCCACAGGCTGCGAATTTGCTTGAGTTGTAGTGATGATTTATTCCACAGGATGGGAATATAGTATGTTAGAAACTAAATCACTGGTGAGTCTTGTTAATGTTTTGGTGTAGATTTAGATCAGAAGTATTGGTATTTGTAGAGGCAGTAATTTTGCAATGAAAGGTCAAATAAGATCAGGTCTTTCATTCTTTAGAACTTTAGACACAGGTCTTCTCAATCAATGGAGTGTAAGTAGAGTCATGCTAGCCTTTCAGGTTAGCTGAAGGATTCAAGACCGTCAATTTTCTTGGCTAGAAATGTTTGGGCCTTTCCAGTTGAATCAGATACTTGGATTTATACTTACCAAATGAGACACTGTATCTGATGACAGGTCTGATAAATCCTGACAATGTTCATAACACAGAATAACTGCTAATTTACCATGCTCAAGGATCATGGTTTGCATGAAGTGATCAAGGGTGTGACCACCAATCCAAAGAAGTGGGAAAATGTCATACTGAAAGACATTTGTGACTCAGTAGAAAGAGAGAAAATATTATTAACCCAAATTCAGGAACAAATGTCAGACTTATTTTGCTCTGTGCTGCACTGTAAGAAAAATTGTTTTGAAACAAATGCAGCACATTTTGTTATCATTCAAGATAAAACACAGATCTTGCCACTGCAGACACTGGGGAATAGCAACGTGGTTTAAATGTCTGTTAACTTATTGTTTTAATTAGAGCAAGACTGGTCAAGTAACAGCTCCAGGATTCCAATGATAGTTTTAACACCTCAGGGAGTATATAGGAGATGGTCTGTTAGCACTTGGAATAAAAACTGGAAGCATTAAATCATGCAATTCAGTAAGTTTATTTTGTTGAGCATTTACAACTTCTGTTAAAGATGTAACAGCTGCTCTGAGAAAACAAGTCAGAGAATAAGAACAAAAAAAATGAAAATAAGTCCCAGACGCTGTGCATGCTGCCTGTGATTATGTCGTTCTGTTTAAATGGAAGTTAAAACAAAAATGGTTTCTTTATGTCTAGCACGTCCCTTATAAAGGGGGCATGAAGTGGAGTTGGGGGGAGGGGGAGTTCAGGAGAGACCCAAGGTGATATGCATACTGACTAGGGAAAAATTGGCTGGAAATTACATGTTCATAAAAAAAAGAAAACATGTTAATTTTTAAGTGAATTAGTATAATTCACCACTTATCTGTCTCAGATTTTGCAGAACATCACAGACTTGTGTCTGCAAAAAAATGTAAATTAAAAATGCATTCATAGTTAATATTTTAACATTAAACTCATAAATTCTTAGACTTCATGCTGTGCAGTTTATTCATAGGCAAATAAACACATTGTCAACAAAAACAAAACAAGGAAACCAAGGGTTATAACTAAAGGACATGGGCTACATGATGAAACCCTTGTTTACTAAATGGATTCCTTCCTTTGCACCATATCAACTCTGGGATGCAGGATACGCAAGCAAACACAAACACAAAGACACACACACAGATGCCACCATCAATTATAACTTCTTGTAAGACTGCAGAAATTCAGATGTTTGTTGTTGTCTTTCAGATTTTCCCGATTAAGGGTCGCCACAACGGAACTCCAGTCCGCTAATGATTGGCAGTAGATTTTCACGGTGCCGAGTTGCCAGCTCAACACCCAACCTTCAATGAAGGCACGCCTATTCACACATGTCTTTCATAATGCCACTCCACCCACAGGGAGGACATGCAGACTCCACACAAAAGGCACTCTCCGCACTCTAGCCGAGAATCGAACGGGAGAATCTCTTGCTGTGAGGCAACAACGCTATCGCTGCACTACCGCAGATTCAAATGTTTACTTCTGATGAAATGAATGAAAAAAATATATAAATAATGACTCATAAGTAAGTGTGTTGCACCTTGCTACTATGAGAACCATACGCTGCATCCCTTCACACACCTACCATCCCTTCCCAACATTTTAGCTAAAGAATCAATTAGAAAGACCCAATAACCAGGAGCAGAGTTAAAATTATTCTGTTATATACATAGAAAGTTATATTAGCAAGTATTTTCTGAAGGAGACAATGTCTGAAACTCACATAACTGACATTTACTGACTGTAATCCATAATAATATGGGAGAAAAAAAACACATTTTACAAGGAACATTTCAAAATAATTCTTAATTTCTTTAGTCAAGATGTTTGGTCAAAGGCAAAAATAACTGGTGGAAGTCTCAAGAGTGACTCATTTTAAATACTACTTTGTATCTATTTATTAGCAAAGCAAAGTCACTAGTGAAAGTGACCCTATCCGACTGACCCAGAGGTAGTATTTGAGTGATTTGCTCACAGTAAAACTATAACCAAATGGAGGCGGGAGGATTCAATCCTGTACTTTTGACTACAGGAAGCAATTTGTGAACAGCTCTGAGCCTTGAGTTCCTGACAGCTCTAATTTACTTAAAAAGTTAATAGGACTACAACAGGTGTTGCATGGATCTGCATTTTCCAAACCATGTCGGCTATGAAACTTAACCAAATAAAGAAGTTAAGGGAAACTGGTTGAGTAGGATTAAAGCTCCAACTCAGAGTACTGGGTTTGATACTCCAACAATGTGTCTCTGAACAAGTCACTGAATCAGAAACCCCTACCTAACTGGGACATTTCAGACACATATACAGACTTTAAAATGTATTAAAAGACATTCATCCTATAGTTTTGCTGCTAACATTTTTGGAGTGTATTTCCTGACCAGCTTGATGGCTTTCAGAAATGCAGAGCATGCTCCCTGTCTTAGAATCTGCCAGTCTCTCTCTCTCTCCATGCAACATAAGAAACGTGCTTGGGGAAAGAATCAATCTCTCTTGTGTTTGATCAGCCTGAGCTAAGTTTAGTATTCCAGGGACTGGGAAACTTAGGGGCCACACACTTTCCAATTGGGGCACATGCTCCAATATTCCCCCTCCTGGCACCACCTATGACCAAAGATAGCTTTTGCCACAAACTAGCTTAACCCCAAGAAACCAATGTATCAGCATTCAAAGACTTCATCTGCACAAATTCTGCCAAATTCTATGATGAAGTCTTAAAATTTAAATAGCATCACTCCAAACACTGCCTCAGCAGATAGCTTTGCAAACTCATTTCATACCCATATAAATACATGTATAGAATTGCCAATGGGAAATTTGAAAGCAAACCATCTGGGTGGTCCACCAACATAAATAAAATCTAGAATAAAAGGTTAAAAAGCTCACTAAAATATACGATAGATAAGTCAAGGAAAATATCAGGAATTTGTCTAAGAATTTAAAAATAACTTAGATGTGCTAAGGCAGCCTATGAAGTCAGATTGGCATGGGAACCAAAGAGCAATTACAAATCCTTCTTTACTTACATTATAAAAATAAGTAACAGCTGTTAACAATGTAAAAAACACATACCAAATGGGAAAACATACTCAGAAATCGTAGTCATTGCTAATATACCAGCAAATAAATTTTGTGCAAATTTCAGTCCTAAGATGACTATTGAAAGCCTTACAATTGCCATATCTCTCACCACGCCCCATCACCACTAAAGAACTTGTACAGAAAGTGCCATTGAAGACTAAAAGCATTTCCTGCATGGAATGAGGTATCATACAGTACTAGACTGTTTTTAAATATTTTATTTATTTAACATTTGTTTACTGGGAAGGTCCGACTTGGAACGAGCCAATCTTTAGCAGAGGCCCAGGGAGAAACGCAGATCCATGTCTTTGTAACATGGGAGGAAACCAGTGTACCTGGAAAAAACCTACACAAATGCAAGGAGAACATGTAGACTCCACACAGAAGGCACTCCAGCTGAGAATTGAACCACAAAACCTCTTGCTGTGTGGTGACAACACTACCGCTGCACTACTGCACCATCTGTAATAGTACTAAATGGGAACATGTCATCTCATTGAAGGCAGTTTTGCTAAATCCAAATAAAACAAAAGCAGTTCTCCAAAAAACACTTTTGCCTACAGTGGAGATTGCCTTTTTCCTCCACTGTTGCGTGAACTCAGATTTGGTATATTTAATTCCAAGGGGGATACCCCCCACAAGCCCCCCTGTATTAATTTGGTTTTGTTAAAGGTAGATCTTGTCTAATGAACCTGGTAAACCTCTTTGAAAAGTTAAAACAAACTGTTGACAGTGGTCACACAATGCACTCAGACTACCGTGATTAGACAAAGGCATTTGACACCATCCCCATGCTACTATAAATAATAACCTAAATGCATTACAAATAGAACCCTGTGTGGTGAGATGGATAGCTAATTGGCAAAACATAGACATAGGAATAATACTATGCAAGCAATCATGGGGACTATAAGATGCCTAGCCATATGCACATTTATGCAGACAAACATAAAAGTTCCTGCCACCCTCTACAAGCACTTAATACTGCTTATCTCCCAAACTGAGCAGAGCCTTACATGAGAAGCCTGGTGTAAGTTTGTGTCTGTTTATCCAGTCATCAATGCTAGCCTAAAGGCAGCAAAAGTAGCTTGAGTTGTAGCAATGATTTATTCCACAGGCTGCGAATTTGCTTGAGTTGTAGTGATGATTTATTCCACAGGATGGGAATACAGTATGTTAGAAACTAAATCACTGGTGAGTCTTGTTAATGTTTTGGTGTAGATTTAGATCAGAAGTATTGGTATTTGTAGAGGCAGTAATTTTGCAATGAAAGGTCAAATAAGATCAGGTCTTTCATTCTTTAGAACTTTAGACACAGGTCTTCTCAATCTATGGAGTGTAAGAAGAGTCATGCTAGCCTTTCAGGTTAGCTGAAGGATTCAAGACCGTCAATTTTCTTGGTTAGAAATGCTTGGGCCTTTCCAGTTGAATCAGATACTTGGATTTATACTTACCAAATGAGACACTGTATCTGATGACAGGTCTGATTATAGAAGAATACAGGGGTAGGATAAGTTCATTGGCACTTGAAGATATTCCCTTGGTAATCAACTCGGCCTGATGGAAGGATTTCATAACTATGGAGGAAGCATGATAGTGATCGAATGTCAGGGAGTTGTCCACATAAATACTCAGATCTGATATGACCGAATGTCAGGGAGTTGTCCACATAAGTACTCAGGTCTAATATGACCGAATGTCAGGGAGTTGTCCACATAAGTACTCAGATCTGATATGACCGAATGTCAGGAAGGTGTCCACATATGTACTCAGATCTGATATGACCAAATGTCAGGGAGGTGTCCACATAAGTACTCAGGTCTGATATGACCGAATGTCAGGGAGGGGTCAACATAAGTACTCAGATCTGATATGACCGAATGTCAGGGAGGTGTCCACATAAGTATTCAGGTCTGATGTGATTGAATGACAGGGAGTTGTCCACATAAGTACTCAGGTCTGATATGACTGAATGTCAGGGAGTTGTCCACATAAGTACTCAGGTCTGATATGACAGAATGTCAGGAGTTGTCCACATAAGTACTCAGGTCTGATATGACCGAATGTCCGGAAGTTGTCCACATAAGTACTCAGGTCTGATATGACCGAATGTCAGGGAGTTGTCCACATAAGTACTCAGGTCTGATGTAACCAAATGTCAGGGCGTTGTCCACATAAGTACTCAGGTCTGATGTAATCAAATGTCAGGGAGTTATCTACATAAGTACTCAGGTCTGATATGACCAAATGTCAGGGAGGTGTCCACATAAGGACCCAGGTCTGATATGACCAAATGTCAGGGAGTTATCCACATAAATACTCAGGTCTGATATGACCGAATGTCAGGGAGTTGTTCACATAAGTACTCAGGTCTGATATGACCAAATGTCAGGGAGATGTCCACATAAGTACTCAGGTCTGATGTGACTGAATGTTAGGGAGGTGTCCACATAAGTACTCAGGTCTGATGTGACCGAATGTCAAGGAGTTGTCTACATAAGTACTCGGGTCTGATATGACCGAATGTCAGGGAGTTGTCCACATAAGTCCTCAGGTCTGATATGACCGAATGTCAGGGAGTTGTCCACATAAGTACTCAGGTCTGATATGACCGAATGTCAGGGAGCTGTCCACATAAGTACTCAGGTCTGATGTGACCGAATGTCAGGGAGTTGTCCACATAAGTACTCGGGTCTGATATGACCGAATGTCAGGGAGTTGTCCACATAAGTACTCAGGTCTGATGTGACTGAATGTCAGGGAGTTGTCCACTTAAGTACTCAGGTCTGATATGACCGAATGTCAGGGAGTTGTCCACATAAGTACTTAGGTCTGATATGACCGAATGTCAGGGAGTTGTCCACATAAGTACTCAGGTCTGATGTAACCAAATGTCAGGGCGTTGTCCACATAAGTACTTAGGTCTGATGTGATAAAATGTCAGGGAGTTGTCCACATAAGTACTCGGGTCTGATATGATCGAATGTCAGAGAGTTGTCCACATAAGTACTCAGGTCTGACATGACCGAATGTCAGGGAGTTGTCCACATAAATACTCAGGTCTGATGTGACCGAATGTCAGGGAGTTGTACACATAAGTACTCATGTCTGATATGACCGAATGTCAGGGAGTTATCCACATAAATACTCAGGTCTGATATGACAGAATGTCAGGGAGTTGTCCACATAAGTACTCAGGTCTGATATGACCGAATGTCGAGAAGTTGCCCACAGAAGTACTCAGGTCTGATGTGACCGAATGTCAAGGAGTTGTCCACATAAGTACTCAGGTCTGATGTGACTGAATGTCAGGGAGTTGTCCACTTAAGTACTCAGGTCTGATATGACCGAATGTCAGGGAGTTGTCCACATAAGTACTTAGGTCTGATATGACCGAATGTCAGGGAGTTGTCCACATAAGTACTCAGGTCTGATGTAACCAAATGTCAGGGCGTTGTCCACATAAGTACTTAGGTCTGATGTGATAAAATGTCAGGGAGTTGTCCACATAAGTACTCGGGTCTGATATGATCGAATGTCAGAGAGTTGTCCACATAAGTACTCAGGTCTGACATGACCGAATGTCAGGGAGTTGTCCACATAAATACTCAGGTCTGATGTGACCGAATGTCAGGGAGTTGTACACATAAGTACTCATGTCTGATATGACCGAATGTCAGGGAGTTATCCACATAAATACTCAGGTCTGATATGACAGAATGTCAGGGAGTTGTCCACATAAGTACTCAGGTCTGATATGACCGAATGTCGAGAAGTTGCCCACAGAAGTACTCAGGTCTGATGTGACCGAATGTCAAGGAGTTGTCCACATAAGTACTCAGGTCTGATATGACCGAATGTCAGGGAGTTGTCCACATAAGTACTCAGGTCTGATATGACCGAATGTCAGGGAGTTGTCCACATAAGTACTCAGGTTTGATATAACCGAATGTCAGGGAGGTGTCCACATAAGTACTCAGGTCTGATGTTACCGAATGTCAGGGAGTTGTCCACATAAGTACTCGGGTCTGATATGACCTAATGTCAGGGAGTTGTCCACATAAGTACTCAAGTTTGATGTGACTGAATTTCAGGGAGTTGTCCACATAAGTACTTGGGTCTGATACGACTGAATGTCAGGGAGTTGTCCACATAAGTACTCAGGTCTGATATGACCGAATGTCGTTGTCCACATAAGTACTCAGGTCTGATGTAACTAAATGTCAGGGAGTTGTCCACATAAGTACTCAGGTCTGATGTGACCGAATGTCAGGGAGGTATCCACATAAGTACTCAGGTCTGATATGACCGTATGACCGAATGTCAGGGAGGTGTCCACATAAGTACTCAGGTCTGATATGACCGAATGTCAGGGAGTTATCCACATAAGTACTCAGGTCTGATATGACCGAATGTCAGGGAGGTGTCCACATAAGTACTCAGGTCTAATATGACCGAATGTCAGGGAGTTGTCCACATAAGTACTCAGATCTGATATGACCGAATGTCAGGAAGGTGTCCACATATGTACTCAGATCTGATATGACCAAATGTCAGGGAGGTGTCCACATAAGTACTCAGGTCTGATATGACCGAATGTCAGGGAGGGGTCAACATAAGTACTCAGATCTGATATGACCGAATGTCAGGGAGGTGTCCACATAAGTATTCAGGTCTGATGTGATTGAATGACAGGGAGTTGTCCACATAAGTACTCAGGTCTGATATGACTGAATGTCAGGGAGTTGTCCACATAAGTACTCAGGTCTGATATGACAGAATGTCAGGAGTTGTCCACATAAGTACTCAGGTCTGATATGACCGAATGTCCGGAAGTTGTCCACATAAGTACTCAGGTCTGATATGACCGAATGTCAGGGAGTTGTCCACATAAGTACTCAGGTCTGATGTAACCAAATGTCAGGGCGTTGTCCACATAAGTACTCAGGTCTGATGTAATCAAATGTCAGGGAGTTATCTACATAAGTACTCAGGTCTGATATGACCAAATGTCAGGGAGGTGTCCACATAAGGACCCAGGTCTGATATGACCAAATGTCAGGGAGTTATCCACATAAATACTCAGGTCTGATATGACCGAATGTCAGGGAGTTGTTCACATAAGTACTCAGGTCTGATATGACCAAATGTCAGGGAGATGTCCACATAAGTACTTAGGTCTGATGTGATCAAATGTCAGGGAGTTGTCCACATAAGTACTCGGGTCTGATATGATCGAATGTCAAGGAGTTGTCCACATAAGTACTCAGGTCTGACATGACCGAATGTCAGGGAGTTGTCCACATAAGTACTCAGGTCTGATGTGACCGAATGTCAGGGAGTTGTACACATAAGTACTCATGTCTGATATGACCGAATGTCAGGGAGTTATCCACATAAATATTCAGGTCTGATATGACAGAATGTCAGGGAGTTGTCCACATAAGTACTCAGGTCTGATATGACCGAATGTCGAGAATTTGCCCACAGAAGTACTCAGGTCTGATGTGACCGAATGTCAAGGAGTTGTCCACATAAGTACTCGGGTCTGATATGACCGAATGTCAGGGAGTTGTCCACATAAGTACTCAGGTCTGATATGACCGAATGTCAGGGAGTTGTCCACATAAGTACTCAGGTTTGATATGACCGAATGTCAGGGAGGTGTCCACATAAGTACTCAGGTCTGATGTTACCGAATGTCAGGGAGTTGTCCACATAAGTACTCAAGTTTGATGTGACTAAATTTCAGGGAGTTGTCCACATAAGTACTTGGGTCTGATACGACCGAATGTCAGGGAGTTGTCCACATAAGTACTCAGGTCTGATATGACCGAATGTCGTTGTCCACATAAGTACTCAGGTCTGATGTAACTAAATGTCAGGGAGTTGTCCACATAAGTACTCAGGTCTGATGTGACCGAATGTCAGGGAGGTATCCACATAAGTACTCAGGTCTGATATGACCGTATGACCGAATGTCAGGGAGGTGTCCACATAAGTACTCAGGTCTGATATGACCGAATGTCAGGGAGTTATCCACATAAGTACTCAGGTCTGATATGACCGAATGTCAGGGAGGTGTCCACATAAGTACTCAGGTGTGATATGACCAAATGTCAGGGAGGTGTCCACATAAGCACTCAGGTCTGATGTTACCGAATGTCAGGGAGTTGTCTACATAAGTACTCGGGTCTGATATGACCGAATGTCAGGGAGTTGTCCACATAAGTACTCAGGTCTGATATGACCGAATTTCAGGGAGTTGTCCACATAAGTACTCGGGTCTGATATGACTGAATGTCAGGAAGTTGTCCACATAAGTACTCAGATCTGACATGACCGAATGTCAGGGAGTTGTCCACATAAGTACTCAGGTCTGATGTGACCAAATGTCAGGGAGTTGTCCACATAAGTACTCAGGTCTGATGTGACCGAATGTCAGGGAGTTGTCCACATAAGTACTCAGGTCTGATATAACTGAATGTCAGGGAGTTATCCACATAAATACTCAGGTCTGATATGACAGAATGTCAGGGAGTTGTCCACATAAGTACTCAGGTCTGATATGACCGAATGTTGGGAAGTTGTCCACATAGGTACTCAGGTCTGATATGACCATATCTGTCTGGAGAGGAGTACCATTTATAACATATGTGGTGGAAGCAACATTTTTTGCTGAATGCTACTGTGCTGCTTACCTCTCGACTGTTCAGATTTTCTCAGAATGTCCAGATTTTTGCCTTATTATTTTTGGTCTGTTCCTGTTAAAATGTGAGTTTTTTTTGGCAAAGCACTGAGGATGGAAGTCACTAAACAATGATGGAAATTTGAGTTTCAGACTTTATACCCGTGAGAAAATTCATGCTAATGCAAACCCTGCTCTTCTGTCATCATTTAAGTTTGCACGTGTAATATTTGAAGGCAGTCCCTATTATGGGCCTTTGCCCCATTATTTTTGGCATTATCCCGATTTCTTGTGCCAAGGAGTTGATGTTCTGCGCTGTACTTTTTGCATTTAATTTTGGACCGTTTTTACTGCTCTGTTTACGTGCATATTCCACCCCTTGATGGAGCTGATTAGTATCAGTGTATGAATGAATGACAGGACCCAGCTTGCAGTTATCAATAAACTTGGCCAATCAAACTTCTGGGAACTGGCTAACGTGTTTGCAAAATAAATGACAAACAGGACGGGGCTAGCTTGGATCCCTGTGGCACTCACTTATTATAATTTTATATTCAGAGAGTACATCAGTAACTTTCACAATATGGGAACTATTGGATAATATCATTTTACATTCAGAGAGTTTACCAGTTACTTTTACAATGTGGGATCTGTTGGGTAGCCAATTTGCAATCCAGTGCACAATGTAGAGGTTTACATTAAGTTTTGTATAATTTTCCAGTGATTCCAGGGTGGAAAATCAAAAACTCTGGCCAGGTCAAGATAAGCATTGTGCAAAGTGACCATTGTCCACAGCCTCTGTAACCTTTTTAATGAAGCTTACTCGGTTCAGTAGTCACAACCTGCTCTTTACAAAGCAAAATGAAACAAAAACTGAGAAGACTCATTCATGTAATCGACCTATGTCTGCATAAAAGAGTTCTGCTATGATACATTCCATGACTTTGCATATAAGGTTGGTGACTTTGATGAGCCCTTAATTACCATGGACTGTAGAGATGACAGCCTTATGTACAGGAGTCTAGATGGCTATTCGCCAGGCATGAGACACAGGTCCTGTAGACAGGCTAAGGTTGAACACTTTAAGCAGAGTCTCAGATATTGCATACATGGCACTGATGACAATGCAACCTGGTATGTTACCTGGTCCCATAGAAGTATCAGTTTTAGCCTTTAACAAGATTCTAAGACTTGTTCTGAGGTGATTTTGTGGAAAACTAAATTTTCAGAAAAAATGGAGGAAACAGTGTGGATAGGCAGGTGAAGTAAGCACTAACTTTGTCTGTCAATATCCTGGCTATATCCTTGGCATCAAAGAGTATATTATTATGAATAATCTCAGTACAGAGTTTGACATTATTCCTTAATTTTCTGTCATAGCAAAAGCAAGGTGTGTAGTTTCCTTTGGCATATATGGCACCTTTAAGTGCATATTCCAGTGTACATTTTCTAAACATGCTCCTAGTTTCCTCGCTGGGGTATTTTAGTGTGGTCCTGAGCCAGGGGGGTGGGAATTTCTTGCACTTTTCATTATTTTCTTTTTTATTTATACAAGAGCACCCCCCCCCAGGTTTATTCCTGAATTCACCATTCTATTTAGGATGGTTAGGTACTCACTTTTCTACCTTTCTATGCAACTATTTAGCTGCTGGTAAAGGTTTGCTATTAATATGGCATCCCACTCATATAGGTCTACTTGCAGGGGGTTCTTGGTCATTTTGCATATGTCTTCTACAAGCTGAGGTAGGTTTGCCATACATGAGTCCCTAAAGATGGTCCTATTTGTTAAAGGGGTTGTATAACTAGGCCTGACAGAGAAGATGACCAATTAGATTTAACTAGTGGTAAAGAGGTGCATTGTAGGGTATAGGCTGAGGCTAGATTTATAAGGGCCAAGTCAAGTGCATTGGTACTTAGCAAAGTCTAGGAAATGCTAAGCATAACTGTTTTTAGAGGTTTAAGTGCACCAGTCAATACTTGGGGTAACTGAAGCACCCTAGGAGTAAGGAGTTTTCCTTGCTAGCTAATGCCTCAGTGTTGTTAAAGTAATTTCCATAATGTTTTGGCACAGCAATGGGGATGTGTAGCTAACAATGAAATAAAGTTGAATTTGTTAAGGATAATTTGGATCTGCAGGATATGCAAGTTAGGTTCCTGGATAAGTTGATGTGAGATAATGGTGTTTCTAAAAAATATAGATAGTCTCCCACAGATAGGGTCTGAAGGCATGACAGACACTAAACCATGATACAGATGGAGTAGTGTTAGTGCATTGAAATTGTGTCTCAGAAAATACACAAATATCAATGCATTTCAGTTGAAGGAGGGCCTCAAGTTCTAGTTTCTTTCTATTTTGAGAAATCCAGCACCGATTAGTGTCACTATGATGCTCAAATTTGAGTCTGAATCTGTTATATAGGAATGTCCTTTAGAGGGATTCTGCTTACAATCGGGACTATGGAAGCAGCAAAACATTTAGCCAGTATGTGGAAGCCCTGCTATGAGAGGTATAGTAGGCCATCCTTGACAAAACACAAAATTATATTTACCATCTCATCCCAGACTGTCACATATTGTACCCCCTCAAAATGATAGCAATTATGTAGCCAATTGTTTAATCCAGTTATCTTGTTTTTGTATCTAGGCATCATTTTGTATTGGCTTATGTCTGCTTTCCCAATGAGTTGTGGGTGAGCTGTGTGGATTTGAATTATGTGTAAATGGTGAAGGAGCATAATGGAGAATGCTGCATAATAACAGTGGACTGATGCAAAATGCTTGTGTCTGTGTTTCTTAAAAATGTACACCTCTCCCAGGTTGTACTTTCGGTTGGTAGCAGCATTGTGAACATTTGGTAAGTATGAGGCAGTTGTTACGCTACCTTAGAATACCTGATGCAATCAGGCAGGTGACAGATGGAATGAAATCAGACTGTTGATCCATGTTACAATAGGGGTGGTGGACTGCAGCTTGGTTTTTACTCAGGGCATGCTGACAGACTGCTATAGCAGACCCTAAAGATTCATGGATGAAGATTATTTGGTGATACTCTGAAGTTAACGTAGAAGGTAGCTGATATATCAGTACTTAGTGAAAAGACAGAATATGTCTATTGGTATTCCTGGCTATTGTTAATGCTGGTCTCACCACAGCTTTACAAAGCTAGGAATCAATGTCTCTTTGCTCCTTTTCTGATTAGAAACAGAATAGTAGCACTAATCCCAAAATGTATCCTGACAAGGGGGTCAACACTTTGATTATCAGCAGTCTTGTCCCAGATGTTGCAGGGGTCCATAGGCTTGTTGTAGCCTTTTCATGGTAGATGGCCTGGCAAACTAATTCAGTAATTTAGCATACAAGCAAGGTGGCTACAAAACTATTTAAAATTAAAAATGAAGTGGTTTCCACCAAAATGTTAAATAGTTAATCAGGAAAGTAACACTGACCTTGCCAGTCCCAGACAGTCTGGAATCACCCGCCCTCCTTTCCTCCTTCTCTCACCAGAAACAAAATAATAATAATAATAATTCCAAACTGCATGAGCAGATAGAGCGGATCAATATTTCCCATGATTGATGGTCACCAGGAATTCCAGAAAATAATGTTTTCTACTACCAGGAGCAAAACAGAAGCATTAAACCCAAGATGATTCCTGAGAAGGGAATTTTCACCTCTGCAATAATTGGTGACCTTATATACCAAATGTTGTAGGTTTTAAAAGTAAGATGGGGAAAAAAGCAGTTAACATTTATAAATGTCAGAGCACTATGCAGGTAGGAAGGTGGGAAAGAAAGGAAAACTGAAGATTAAAGCCATCAAGGGTGAAGGGCCTTCCTAGCTAGATCTTCTATGGGACACCACTATGTCCAGACGGGAAAAGACTAGGAGACAAGTTAATAATAAGGGCAGGCAGACAGAATTCACATGCTGCGGGTGTCAAGGTCAGCTTCGGAGAATAAGAAGGTGACCTGTGACATCCTGCAGGGCTCAGTGCTGAGATGGCTATTGTTCAGTATTTACTTTTCTGACCTACAGAATAAAAATGAAGACCTATGACTATCACATTTTGCAGATGACTGTAAACTGGGGGTCATTGTGAAATCCCCTTCTGACAGAGAAACCCTCTAGCAGGAATTTAAATTTATAAATGTCTAGTGTATTGAAATGGGCTTTTGTAACTATGTAAACCTAACAATATATCATATTTGAAGTGTATAATTTGTGAACTTACATTGTTTATTGTCCTGAAGCAGGCTCACAGCTCCAAATGTTTTTTAGAACAGTCCACCTCCCTGGTTACCAAACAGTAAATGAATAAAAATAAATAAATGCTAAAAATTCAAACATTAACAATACCCCACTTCAAAATAACAATGTCATTAGAGACCTGGAAACCTGGACTGATAATTCTTCCTTCTCTTATCACCATGTAGCAATGGATTCTGTCCATTGCAGTCCACACTTATTCTTCTAGACTCACTTCCATAATAATTCCTCTGATAAAAAAATTACACCATCAGATGCTTTCGACACTTTCCGATGAAAAGAGATTAGATGAAATAAACTTTAGATAAAATAAGTTTTTGATTTCTTAATCAAATGCATTTCAATGAAATGAGCTTTAAATCAAATCATCTGGACCCTTTACTGTGATGCTGTCTTGCCACGCTAATTGGTCTACACATGTAATGAACAGATGACTGGTGATCCAGAAGTACAATATGGAATGTCAACTATCCATGCTACCTATATAGTGAGAATAAAACGGGTGTCAAAATGGGGAGTGCAACAGTCGTACTGAGAATCCCTCAATCGCAGACAGCTATTAGATGTGGCAGAGCAGTTGTTCTCCTCTTTGATGTAATTCTGAAGCATGTCTAGTGCACCTTGGGAAGAAGGTATGATGTTTAGGGTATGGGGTAAGTATGTTATGTCTGTGGGGTATCTTGCTGCTACAGACAGGATGTCTTTAAATCTGAGTTATTCTACAACACCCACAGATTAATCTATAATAGTTTTATATTAATAGTTGTGTTTAGATAGATAGATTGACTGATGGTGTTTTTGTTGCAGCTTTCATGTTTATTCTCAGATCTCCACTTATCAAATGATAATTTTTAGCTAACAAAGTTCGCAGACAACTGTAAGGAGAGAGACACCATCAAGTGCTCCTCTGACATTCATTCACTACAACACCAACTTATAAATGGCAATAGCTGGTGCACAAAAAATGGGCTCAAGCTGACCAGTGAAACATGCAAGATTGTAGCCTGTGGTAGGAATAGCCTAGCTCTTGCTTATTGTATAGGTAGCACATCACTTGTAAATGAAATGGCCATGAGTGACCTAGACATGTGGGTGGAAAGCTCTGTGATATTTGGCCATCATGTTGCAATGGTAGTTAGGAAATCCTTTTACCTTGCAGAGCTCACAATATAAATTACTTCTCCCAGTTTTAAAACAAAACACCTTCAGCACTTTGATCACACCCATCAAGTACGGTTTTTGGGGTGGAGCATATCATGTGATCTAAAACCACTCCTGAAAATGGACAGATTTGTCACTTATTGGCTACCCTTCTGTGGAACAAACTCCCTCTCTAAATTAAACAGTGTGACACACTGTCTGCATTTAAAAAAGGTTGGGAGGTGGACAAGTGGATAGGTGTTCACAAATTCTCCCATGGTATGACTAGCTTGACCCTCCTTGAAATGAGAGGCAAGGCCTAAAGGGTGGGTACAGGCAAGGCAGAAATGGCCTTGAGGCTAAGTCGTATGGTATTTCCTATGATCCCATGGTCCTGTTGTTATTGCTGTCTGTAATGGGTGGGACTAAGACAGCTGTAAGAGACTCCAATCTATACAGGAAACAAACTGAAACACCAACCAAGAAGAAATGTAGACCACGGCAGAGACAACCAACCACGGAATATCTTCAACACAGAGTCTTTATTAGACGTAGCAGTGGCGAAAAACTAGCAGGCAAAATTAAAACAAGCGCTTTCGCCTGGCTGATACCAGGCTTTATCAAGATGCGTGCATGAGGAAACTTAACCCATTTATACTATTCAGTAGTCATCTGACTTACATCTAATTGATTAATTAGAGCAAATCAAAATAAATTAAATTAATATAAATACAATTAAATAGGTTACAATTTTAAAGGTATCCCAAAGAAGTTAATATCTGAAAGAATTAATAAATATGTATATATATGCAACCTTAAAAACAATACCCATACTAAATTAAAACCATTGAGATTCAGTTAATACATTGAATTTCTATAAATTGTGTTATACAAACTATATAAATACAATATAAATATAATATAAATATTCTAAAAATAAGTAAATATGTGTATGAATTTCTAAAACTTCCAAAATTCTACCATACAAATGGCTGTACATGTAAACCTTAGAATGCACCCACTACCAAATACAAAGTTTGCAATTTAAAACATAGTTAAAAAATATAATTAATATAATTAATAAATATTAAGACATTCTTTATACCATAGGTACTCCAAACTGTAATGTTATAAGACTACAAAGAACATGAATAATAAAGCATATATTATAACCTGGCCCTTCTAATCTTCAATACACTGTGAATACTAATGTTGTCGTTTAACCTGGGGGGTTTTGTAGCATTTAACTTTAGTTGCCACATCAATTCCTTATATTCCAATGATGTTTCCCAGTCTCCCCCTCTTGGGTTCTGTGTTGCTTGCTCTAGAACCATAAATTTTAATTTCATGTTGGGACATTTTAAGGAATGCTTGTAAAAAGCATTTGTTTCTTTCCCTTTCGCAACATCGTATAGGTGCTCATAAATTCTTCTTTTCAGAGACCTTTCAGTCTTCCCTATATAAAAACTAGAGCATTGGGTACATAAACCAAGGTAGACTAATCTTTTGCTTGCACAGTTGTAGTGTCCTACTGATTTAACCTTAAAATTCCTTGCAGGTATATGTAAGCTGTTGTTATTAATTATGTATGCACATTGCTTACATGCCCCACATTTATATGTTCCTAGTCTAAGAGTGGGTTGTACAGTCAAGTCGTGAAACTGTCTTTCAAACAAACCCTTCAAATTAACATTCCTTTTATTCACAAAGTTGGGCTTATCCAATATTAACTCTTTAATGTCATCTTGTAGTGTTAAAACTGGCCAGTACCTAGTCACAATTTTTTCAACTTGTGTTGAATCCTTACTAAACGTTTGTATAAATAAATTACGGGTCTCAAATTGGGTGTCTCTTTGTACACTTCTATTCTCATTTAACAATGTACCTAAGAGCGGAAAATATTTACTTGTTCTGTTAGTGATAACCTCTTCTGCCAACTTATTAATTAGATGCATAGGGTAGCCTCTTTCCAAAAATAAAACTTTTAAAAAATCCATTTCTTGCATAAATAGTTGTTCTGTGCTACACATCCTAGCTGCCCTAATAAATTGGCCTTTCAAGATACCTTTCTTCTGGTGGAAAGGATGTCCACTCTCGAAGTGCAAATAGGAATTAGAAAAAGTCTTTTTCCTATAAATTTTGGATTGAAAAGTGCCAGTGCGCTGATTCTTAAAAAGAGAGACATCCAAATAATTCAGAAATTCATCACTAATATTATATGTAAACTTTAAAAATTGTGTGGACGAATTAATATAAAACATAAAGTCTGTGAATTCATTTAGGTTACCATTCCATAACACACAAATGTCATCCAAATAACGTTTATAATGTGTGATAAACCTCGACCAAGGGGTTAAAAATATAAATTTATTCTCCCAGTAGTGGAGTACGAGGTTGGCATAGGATGAAGCACATGGAGCACCCATGGCAACCCCCTTTTTTTGTTTAAACAGCTCACCATTAAAGTATATGTAGTTGTTATCAAGTATAATCTCCATAAATTCTACCACCAGTCTAATAGTGTTTGGGCTAAATTCAGATGACGTACACAAAACTTCATTGAACCATTCAAGACCCACCACATGTGGGATGCTTGGAAACAGTTCAACAATGTCTATACTAATCATAAAATTAGTTGCATCATAAAAATTACTTTGGATACCTTTAAGTAAGTCCCAGGAATCTTTACAAATACATTCCACAGAAAGGACTAGATGTTTAACAGTTTCATCAATAAACTTCCCAAGTGGTTCAACAATGCTGCCTGCCCCAGCCACAATCGGTCTAAATCGTAAGGGGTCCAAACCTTTGTGCACTTTAGGTATTCCAAAAATTACTGCTGTAGTGGGTTTATTTACAAACAAGTAATTATATAATTTTTCATTAATTGCTCCTTGCATCAAATGGTCATATAATACATATTTAATTTTTGCATAAGCTATGTTAATCTCATTTACTGAAACTGTGCCATATTGTTCAGTATCTTGCAACATATTATACATTTGTGCTTCATAGTCCCAGTTGTACATTAATACCACCCCTCCCCCTTTGTCTGGTTTCATAACTCGTATCCCTTCCTTCTTTAGAATATTAATTAGCTGAAATACTTCAGTACTCAAATTTGAAGGTTGAGAAGACATGTTTACAGAAAATTGGTTTCTTAAATCATTTTCAACCAATTCTTCAAAGATTTTTAATGCTGGGTGTGTGGGAGGATTCAGTGTACTGGGTCTTGTGAAACCTTCATTCAAGTGTGCTTGCCCTTTAAAAAAGACATTTAAATTTAAACGTCTAACAAACAATTTTAAGTCCAGAATGGTATTAATTAAATCTAATTGACGTAATGGAACTAATTAAATCTAATTGACGTAATGGAACACTCCAATCTATTTCAACCATAAGACTGGTACTAAGATATGGATAAGGTGCACTGGACAGCTTGGCCCGAGTGATGACTAAACCGAGGATTAAGGAAACAGTAGACGAGTATATGTTAACGTGCATATACTGGACATGTGAACAGAGTGCCTGAATCATATTTTGTAATAGCATGCACCAGTTAAAAGAAAATGTTCTTCTCACACTCAAGTATTGATGTATAAGACAGCACAAACATGGATCAGTTCCCAAATGAAATGAACCTTGAAGAACAAATCAAATATAAGCATGATTAGACTTGAAGTAATTCAAGCCAGTAGCCTTTTATACAATAAATAATCTAGGAGAAATGTTCTATATGAAATATTCTGGGAGGAGGTACAATAAATTCCTTTGAATTTCCTTATGACCGATAACGTTGAGCATTCATTTCAAATTTTATATCATCACAGTGGGTAAATCTATAATTCCTGATAATCTACTTTTCTCGGTAAAGGTCTAACATTAATAGAAAGATGGAGCCATGTGCTGCATAACAACTGTCCTAAGTGCTATGATAGAATATGGCATAGCCAAGTAATCTGTCTGGGAGCATGTCCCTGAAGCCACAAGAAAAAGAAAGATGATCTACAAAGGATAAAACTTGCATTTAGATAAAAAATATGTAACTGAGGATGAATGGCCAGTGGTGATTATCTGTATGTGCTTCCCAGGCAACTTAGACCTGTTCACAGGCTTCAGCGTCAATAAAATGTAATGACTGAGACAAAGGGAATTGTAAGATTGAATTCTGGAATCCTCACCAACATAAACGGTAGCTATGAGCAGAATGGTGTCCCAAGAAGGTCATAAAGTGGAAGGAAAACAATTGACTCAGTGTTACAATAGCCTAGCAGGATGGAACAGGTGACAGTCTGGAACTGTGAGATGAATAGGACAGAAATGTCATAGGTGGGGGCTCTTTTAAACTGATCCAATTTCCTTTTCAAAGGTGACAATCAAACCCTGTACATTATGTCTGTGAGGTAAACCCTTAACCATTATACTAACCCTTCCCTTAAAATTTATTGCATAAAATTCATCTGATTGTATATGTTCAGGGAATAGAGATACCACCTTATGTGAACTTTAAGAGGGCTCAAAGTCCAGACCCCTTGTTTGCAAAGCCAGCACTTTACCCATTGTTAAGTTGTCCCATTCTTAGAAATTTTGTCTCTTCATACCGTCGACAAGAATTAAGTCATATACACAGCAGGAAGCTAAGAGAGAAAAAAATTTGACCATCAAGAGAATATGAAGCAGACTGGCCAGATTACTACAAATACTGATTGTGAGACAGTAGAGTCAGTAGTCAGATGTGACCAGTAGAAAGAGCAATGGGAAAGTAAAAGTTTTAATACCAAGCAGAGAGTAGGAAAAATCAGGTAAGGATTAATCTGAGACAGGCCCATTATAGACTCAGGGAGAGACTAGAGCCATTCTAATTACTTAACCAATCACATCTCAAAGCAAAGTCCAGCTGTAACTCACACAAGGCTACTATTCAAAAGCTATATACTTCAAAAGTTTCAAAACATATCCCATCTAAATGAAAAAAAAATGTTTTACACAACACTACCAAAAACACAGCAGCTAAAATACAGAAGAGAAGATGAAAACTGTTTAGGTCACCCTACAAATCCATTCCTCTTTAAATTATTTAAATTCCATAGGTAGTTAACAAAAAATCCACAATTATTTGTCATCCAGCACAGTAATTTCTTGCATCTCAAACAATCCAGTCGAAACACCTAGTTTGTGAAATAGTTCTGACTTTATTAGATTTGTGCTTTTATTAAGTGACTGAAAATCCTCAAGATATTTTTAACGTCCAGATACTTCAAAAGAAGCACTCATATGAAAATCGCAGTATATTCTTTCTTCTGAGGACACATGATTACATTGTTTGTTTCCTCAGAATGATCACTAACATAAGTAGATGTTTAAACATGCTAGTCTCTGCATTTAAATTATACCCTTAATGCCCTTAATAGAAATTAGGTGTTTTGTGCTTACACAATGTACTAATTCTTTTTCTGTTCTGTTTCAATTCTAACTATACTAATAAATATCTGTGCTACCACTACAGTGATTATTGTTCCAAAAAAGTTTAGTGTTGAGCCCATTAGTCAAAGGGTCATAGTAAATGTTTGCTTGATGTGGTTATAGCACATTATTTGATCATTAATTTGACAAAATTCATTAAAACTAGCTGGTCAGATTAAATTACCTGAATGGAGCAATGAATCTGAAGTAAGTTTTTGCCCTTTGTTGGGGGGGGGGGTACCATGCACCCTCACCCAGTTACATAATTACTATTATTGTTAATGCAATTTTGATGTCACATAAATGTATTGGAAAACATATACTGGGTCTTCCATTAAAAGCAATCATTTTATTTAGGTGATAATGAACCCGCATGGGCTTCAGGTAATAGAGTTTGACCAGCTTCTTTCAGTCATTTATAATTGGGAATTTAGCTTGTTTAGAGTCTGTCCGTATTCCTTTCTACATATAGTTTCACTACTCATTTATGACTCACAGGGCCTTAATCTGTTATGTTTTACTCATTCGTGGTGCGTCTGTGTGATAATAATGACTCTGCCTAACAGACTTATCTTGCTCTTCTGCAGAGAAATGTTTACTTATTCATTTGTTTCAGCTGAGCAGGAAAGTCCAACTTGATAAAACCCATTTTCAGCAGAAGCCTGGGGAAAAAAGTTCCATCAACATTACTATTGTTGTTTTGTTTTTATTTATATAATTTTGATGTTATACAGAAAAATAAAAGGTTAATGCAAAATGTAGTTCATAAGTTGTAAAGACAAGACCAATATAAACATATAGGGCCCGATTTCAAAAGACTTGTTGTCAGTTTTAGTGACTCCCAATGTAGGCCTGTTTGTAGGTATGTTTTACATGAAAGTAAGTCACTTACCCTAGGAGCAAGTCTTTTGGAATCAGGGCAGACTTAAAATGAGAGCAACTCTTTTGGAATATGGCCAATAATATATACATTTTAACATATGCAAATTACGGGCTGATCTGGGTTGCATACAAGGGAAAAACATTATTTGGAACATACAGTACAAATAAGAGTTTTATGACATAATAGATAATTGTGCCAGTAAGTAAGTTTATGACAGTTTTTATATGATGAAGCTTGACTTACTATGCAATACAGGCAGTTATTACAAATTTAAATGCTTGATAAGGTTTACAGATAGTAAGGAGGATACATTGTAGAGATGATTTGTTACTAGAGTGCATGTCTCTGACAGAACCATAGTATTGGAAGCTATTTTATAAAGCAGGATAGTTCTCAGGTACATGGATAAGATTGTAGGCACTGGAACTTAATTATACACTGGGTAGTTAGGAAGCTAAAGCGAGTTGTTTCACTGACAAACAGTGATGTGCTTTGTAGGTAGTAGTTATACACATTTTGCTATGTTGTTGTAGCGTGTCCAGTTTTGTTTTAAAGGTGACATTTGAATGTGTTAACATTTGGGAAGCATAATGGAGACATGGTTACAGCGGGGATGAAGCCAAGAATGTTCTAGCAATATTTATGAGAAAGTTTTTGATTTTCTAACTTTTGGTGTGTATTTCCATCAGGGCTGGGCACATGTCATCCCTTAACAACCTGTAGGAGACAGAATACAGAGACAGGGCTTTCTGTCTTTCCATGTAGGACTTGTTTTGTGTACCCTGTATTTTCTTGGTGAGAAACCTCTGTAATCTCTCCAGCTGTTGCAGTTGCCTGGTGAGGTATGTGCAAAAGGAAGCATATTGTACTTAATTATTGGTCTAATGAGGACCAAATATAATGGAATTATAAAATCCTTAGAGCTAGATGTGACACCTTTACTTATAAGCTGTGCCACATGGAAGGATTTCCTTACTACTGTGGATACATGGTGGTCAAACTTAATATTGCTATCAACCTGAGTACTCAGATTGTATAACATTGGGTCTACACTTAGGGTAGGTGCTGTCTATAATGTAATTAGCAGGGATTTCACTTTCACAAAGGGAGTAACAATGTGTTTTTTGCATTTAGATTTAATCCATGGCTTTGGCACCAATCATTTGTCTGTGTTAACCCTTTCTGCAGTTTATTAATATCACTGGGGGACTCAATGATTGCTCCCAATTTGCCATTGTCAGTGAACTTTGTCAGCCACAGGTCACCCATATTTGTCTGGACTTCTGAGAAATAAATTCTGCAAAGTAAAGCGCCCAGCAGAGATCCCTATAGTATGCCACTTGTGACTGGTGTTTTTCTAGAGGTGAAGTCACACACTTTGACAGAATGTGTCCTGTTAGTAAGTCAATTGGTTACCCATCTAGTTACATAAGGGTTATTTCCCAAATGGGAGAGTTTCTCTATAATACCTAATGGGGAAATTGTGCCACATGCCTTGGAACATTAAAACTAATTTTATAAATTGATTATATTGATTTTATGCATTTATTTATTTAAAGGATCGACCACAAATGCACACATGCTTGTTCATATATATTACATTGTGTTTTTTATACACTGCAACATGGCTTATTTCAAGTTATTTATTTCTTAACCTGGGTTGAAAAAGAGAAGTTTCATTGATTTTTAATCATATGTACAATACTTATACACATATGTATCTTTTAATATTTATATTTAATTTGAATTATATGCATTTTTAACAAAAGGATTAGTTATACAGTTGCTTTTTTTTCTTGGGGTGATATCCCTTTAAGAAACGAACAAGGAATTAATTTTGTCATTAAATGTTAATTCAATTCCTTATATATTCAAGGGTGTTTGTACTAATTAGATAGTTTTGATGAAGCCTCAATTGTTATTTTAAGACAAAAGTACTTATCTTTACTAAATTTTATTTTATGGTAGGGATTCAATAAACACTTTAAATTTTCTCAGATTTGTCGAGTTTATGAATTAATGGATGCAATGAGCAGATATACATCTTTGTGAACCAACAGTACTAGTACTGGGTTAACCAGTCCTAATTCTTACCAGCTAGTTAGTACCTTCTCAATTTTACGTTACTTTTACTTGACTGACACATTAATACATTATCCATTGTATTCCAGTATATATCTCTTTTACTTACAGAACTCTTTACTTTTTCAGAATCATGACATCACTACTCCACTACACTATGTAGAGTCATGCTGTCACTACTCCACTACACTATGTAGAGTCATGACATCACTACTCCACTGCACTATGTAGAGTCATGATGTCACTACTCCACTGCACTATGTAAAGTCATGACATCACTACTCCACTACACTATGTAGAGTCATGACATCACTACTCCACTACACTATGTAGAGTCATGGCATCACTACGCCACTACACTATGTAGAGTCATGACATCACTACTCCACTACACTATATAGAGTCATGACATCACTAATCCACTACACTGTCTAGAGTCATGACATAACTACTCCACTACACTATGAGTCATGATGACATCACTACTCCACTACACTATGTAGAGTCATGACATCACTACTCTTTTTCCCACTTGGCTCTATTATACAACTTATCGTACTGCACTACTCCTTTTTTATATCCAACACATGCCTACCTTTTATTTACCACTAAGCCATTCTACTTCTCTTACCCTTTGTTAAATTTTGCCCTTACTAATTTACCCTTCTTAAGTCCATGTCATTTTAATTAAGGTGCACATTCAGAAATATGTTTGCAGCTGTCAGCTTTATGTATATCATTGATATTGTTTTGAAATATGAATTATCTGTTATAACTATGTGCTATACGTTGTTTCCTTTTTTTAGCACTTTATTGAATTATCATGTAAGACATAAGCAAACATACATTTTTATAAAACAAAAGAAACCGTATTAACAAATTTCCAATTGCAAACATTATACATCACATGTATCCTTTTGTATATTTATCATCAATTCAGCATTCCAGAAGCTGATCAATTCCTGCATTCTCTTATTCTGCATGCATTGTTTACACAATTTCCATTTTTCTATGTAATTTGGACTTACAATTTTCTAAAGATCCTACTTCCAGTTCTTTCATCTTGGTTACAATATCCAGTGCTACAAATACAGTTGGTTTAGACTTTGATTTCCATTTCCAAATAATTGCTTTTTTGGCAGCCACCAGAATTAAACTTAGCAAGGCTTACTATGTCTAGACAATTCCGATTATGTATACCAGCTCAAAAAATAATTTCCTTAGTTACCCCCATTTGCTCATACAGTGTTTCTGACAGAGTACTATGTAAGGAATTTTCAAAGTCTGCCAACTCGTTCTCCTTCCAAACCCTACGTTCCCAGTTACCTCTTTCATCTCCATCATACCTCCAACATTTGACATCTACCTGAAGAAAATTTCTTTTGAGTCTGCTTGGGGTATAAAAATACCTATGCAAACACTTCCAAGCAAAAGTCCTAAGTCTTCTAGACTCTGTTGCATATTTGGGAGCCATACATAGATCCTCCCAATGTTCCCTTGTGAATTCCTTATCCAGTCCCTCTTCCCAATCTTTTCTAACCTGCACTGTTTGATTCCTGTAGTTATCATGTTGTATTTTATATGCCCTACCAATTATCCCAGCTCCTCTTATAGATTCAGAGACTCCAGTACACCTCTTTCACTTAGGATCTCCCTGTCCCTTGTCTTCTTGGATTCATCCTGTTCTGTCACTGTTCCACCTCTAGATATTTTCCACTACTTTTTGGTAACCCCAAACATTCCCAGAAGTATTTGCCTGTAAATGCCCAATATATCCGAGTAAGCTCTCCTCTTAAATATCAATATGATATACTGTGTGCATTCAGATAGTTTAGACTTTCATAATAACTTAAATTTTCTCATCCATGGATGCCCTTGGTATGTTTCAGTTTACTCATGCTTGTTTTCTTATAAGGTTTCCATATTGTTATTAGATACTCAGGTTTGGGGCTAATGTAATTAACAAACAATGACTTCACCATTTCTGATTTCCTGGACTTTATAAATCTTTTTATACAATCTATAGTTCTATAACTATCATTAACCGATTGATATGATTACTCAAAGCTAGATCTGCCCATATGCCTGGGTCCTTAAATGAATCTACAGTTTCAATCACTGTGTGCTGTATCAAATATTCACATTTGAATGTATGTGTCCTAAGTCTCATATGCTTAGTTTTTGGTGTATTTATCAGTGTATTATTCTCCTTTGCCCAAATGGTCAGTTTAGTTAAGTTCTTTTATCTTTTGTCTAAAAGATATCTCCTGAATCAAATAATCTCTTACCAGAGGTGAGAATCAAAATCGGGAGGCAGACACCTTACCCATTGCACCATTTTGTCTTTTGCACGCATGCCCTATCTGTAACACATGTGATCAGTCTACCCAATTTCAAGTCATCTGCATGCAGACTGTAGAATCCCTCAGATGAAAAAGATAGGTCTGAGAGATACAATCTAAACAAGTATTGACTTAAGACAGAGCCCTGTGGAAAATCCAGAACAGAACGAAGAATTTCACTTGGCCACTTGCTCTATGATACTTGTCATATCTTATTTGTAAACCATGCAGCTGCCTATCTTATCAACAGTACATCAATACCTGGTTTCTCTAATTTAATGAGCATGGTTTTGTGTATGACCCTGTAAAATTTTGAAGATATATCTATATAAATTACATCACAGCACACTTTCATTCATAGCTGTTATTATACTGTTATAGAACATCATGTTACAGATGGTACTCGATCTATTTTCAACATATGCATGCTAATATATGATTTCAAGTCCTAACCTTCCCAGTTCTGACAGTAACTTATCCAACATTACCTTCTCCATTATTTTCCCACAACATGAAAGTCGACTTAAGGGTATGCATGACTCTGCGTGTGTCCTGTTCCCTTTCCCTTAAAGACAGGTTTAATAAGCACATGTCTCCAGTCTTGAGGAATCTCACCATATTTAAATGGTCTAATCCATAACAGATATAATGGCACTGTAAGTCCTTGCTGAAGTGTTCTCAGGTCATTACTAATTCCGTCTCCTCCCTGTGCTTTGTTTGGATCAAGTTTACATAGCTATTTTTCAATATAATCTAATTTGATTTTAGTATTTCAGGTTAACTGGATGTCACTAGTACAATTTATCTACCCCTTTGTGGACCCAAACTGTTTTGCATAAGATTTTGCAAATAGATTTATAATCTGTTGTGTCTGAGAATAAATTTTAGAATCTACACATAGTTTATAAGTTTGTATATCTTTACTCCATTTACATTTCATGGATATTTAAAAAGTTTTGCTATTATGCTCTATACCTTTATATAAATTTATTTCATTTTTTTCTTGATCTTGCCTCACACTATGCTTAATTTGTCTGTCCAGCTTATTTATTTCAGTTTTCAAAGCTGTGGTACAACCTTTTTTCCATTTCTTATATTCTTTTGTCTCTCACCTTAATCAGGTATCTTGTTCTTATGGAAATATATCCCCCTGACATTGTACTCCTAGATTCTGATGTTAAACATTTTTTTTTATTTTTTTGCACACAGTTTATCTTTCGAAACTCCACATTCCTTTTGCAGTTTTTCCACTGAAGGCATCACTCCGATTAGTTTTATATAGTGACTGATTGCTTTCATATAATCTCTAGTTAATTTTCTGTGTATTACTGCAGATTTCAGTTTGGCAGAATTATCTAGCAACAAATTAACCTTTATAACCTCATGATCACTGCAGATCAATGGTGGTAAAACTTGACTGAGCTAAATAAATGTAATTTCTTTAGGAACACATACAATGTCTAGCATGTTTTGTTCCTTTGTAGGTTTTTTAACAATCTAAAGCAATTGTTGTTCCTGAACATACATTGTGAATAATTTCCTTACTAATGTTGTTAAATCAATATTATTCCAGTCTGTTGCTGGTAAATTTAAGTCCCCAGCCACGATTATTCTTCCCTTCTGTGTTTCATTCAAGGGATGTACAAACCCTTTCTAGGTTATCAGCACTTGACTTTGGTGTTCTATACACTCCAACAATTATTATATGTTCCATGGTTGTCTTTATTGTCACAGTTACACAATCTATACCATTGTCTTTTAACCATGTTTCACAAACAATAACAACATCAATCTTGTGGGAACTTAGCGATTTTCCAATAAACAAAAGCTTTATGTTTAATGCTCCTAGCATTAATAATCATCATGGATGAATCAAATGTTGCTGTGCGTGAACTGTTAAATGTTTACATGGCAAAAATCCTGCCTTGTGTTTGCCAAATATTGCAAAATATCTGCTTCAAAATTATCTTCCCTGATTTTGACAAATGCATGCCATCCTATCTGAAAACATATGTGTCCAAAATTAGGCTCTTCTTTTAAAACTGGTGTTGCATTTGTGGTCAATCCTGAGCTCTGTAACTCCCCATATGTGGTCTTAAGCCTGAGTACTGCACTTCTCCATGCAGTCAAGGTATACACTGTAGCAAGTCTTTGTTACATTTGCAGCAAGCAGTTCACTACAATTTAAAACCATATTTTTTTGTAAAACAAAAATATGAGTATCATAGAGCTCTGTGCAGGCAGGGTATAACCTGTGGCACTTTAAAGGAAGAAAAACAGAGATGAGGCTGTAGAAAGATTGGCTTATTAGAGTAAAGATTTTGTGCTTCTCTTGAAGAGCTGAAGTAGTGGGATAGGGTTTCTCAGTACTGGCACAGGGAGCTGGTTGAACCAGCTATGCTTCTGCGGGCACACACACACACACACACACACACACACACACACACACACACACACACACACACACACACACAGGCAGCATCAGTCTGTTATTATGATCTCATGATTTTTCTGTAGTAACCATTCCATTAGCACAGTGAATGGATATCTGGGATGCACATGCCTGAAAATGGCAGCTTTCATGTTGTCTCTCACTTCAACCATTTTATGTTATATACATAACTTTATTAAAGCTCATGAATTATCGCTAAAGTGGAAAAATAAATGACAATGTTTACCAAGAATGAATCTCTGAAAGAAAGTTCACTTAAGTTAGCATTAAACGAACTCACTTGAGAACCTCCCACCATATGAAATCACAGGCTCTGAACTACAACTGTTGCAGAGTGCTGAGAGATACATTATTGGCGTCAGTACTGAGATACCTGGATGAATAAACAATTGTAACACTAATTCACATTTCAGTTAGGCTGAGATAGCCTAAGTGGTTAGGCTACAAGCTGTTAATGGGTTGCTACTCGTGGTCCACAATTGTAATTATTCAACCTCGATTTGCCTAACTGAAGGACTCTGTCCAAGCCACTTGACCAGACAGTGCTCCTGGGCTAAGTTTGAAAAAGGACTGTCTTACTAGCTTAATTTAGAACTTTTAAATGTTTTTAGCAATTCAGACTTCTGCATTTTAAGTATCGTCATGTACCTGCAATGCCTTGCATTTTGGAAGGAGTATTTATAATACGGTTTTATTTACATATGCAGAGGTAGAATTTAATGTGACTTATTGAGGTTGACAACAAAGTATGCAGGAGTTATATTCATGCATGCAGTGCTGTAGTGAAGCTTGCCTAGGTTTCTTTATTGCTTGCAGATATTGTTTTATACTTTCCTAATTCCCTTCTTCTTCTTCCTACCCACTCATAAGTACTGCACTCTGCTGGTAAAAATGCCTGATTATTAAACCTAAATAATTGTTGCTATTTACCTGACTGAGATTATTTGAACCATCTTCTAACAAAACACTGACATCACCCATTTCCTACATATCACATAGGAAATGAGAATATATAACTCTTTGCAATAGGCAGATTGGGACTTACAGTTAGTTTCTGGAACACCTTCCTTCTGAAACTTGGTCCTTCCTGCTCCATTGGCCCATTCTGTTTGGGCTCACTCTGATCTCCTACTCCTATTCCTACCCACCCCTGCATCAATTACCTTTATAGCTAACCATCTGTACTCCACCTCCTCTTCACTACTACTTCCTGTAAACCTCACTCAATCAGGTCCAACCCCAATTAACTAACACCTCTTACCACATACCATACTATACCCAACCTATCTGCCCACACTCACTAACCCCATTCCCTCATTCAAACTAAACCGACATAACTTCCCTCATCCACACTCCCAACACTCTCATTTCACACTTTACCCCCTCAACATGTTCCTCATTCTCTGTTCATCCTTTCTTCTTCTACTCCTACCTAACCTTACCTCCTATCACACTCAGCTAAGCCTACATCCCTACATCCTTACCTTCCTCAACAAACTGCAAACACCAATTACCACTACTCCTCTCCCATATCACTTGCACTCTTCTCTTGCACTGAATACATATTCCCCAAGATCAAATTGCCTCCAGATATCACCCCACAGAATAAAATTAAACAAAACTTTGTCCAACCCTACACCATTTTATCTTTTCTCCTCTAACCTCACAAAATCCTTCAACTCTCAGGTGATATCCACCCCAAGCCTGGCCCACACTTTAACTTATCTCATCTCACCAATAATACACACACTTCGACAGTCATCTAATGCTAGTTTCAAACACCTCTCCTTCCACTATATAAACATCCACAACATCCTTAACAAGACATTTGAAATCATCTCTTGGATAGCGCAACACTCCCCCAGCAGAATCACTCTTTCATAAACATGGCTTGAACCACATAACATTGACACTGAATTTCTCCCCTCTGGATACAACATCCTACATCTTGACAGAACTCATAAAAAAGAGGGAGGTGCTGCCATCATGTACTCGGACCTGCTACCCCCATACTAACCCACCCCATATTTTCACCAGCAGAACTCTTTATTGGTAGCTATAAACTCAATGACCATAAAACCATAACTATAGTTGCTGTGTACATACCCCCTGGAGAAAATATACCCATACTAGAGAAAATTCTTCATTGGATGTCTGACAATATACCTAATGAAACTATAATATTAGGTTATGTCAACATCAACTGCCATCTTCTCATATCTAACACCTCTGCTACCAGCATCCACCTATATGGTAACACCCAACTTATGTCCCCTCCCACTTTTCTTCATAAATTCACTTATACCTACTCTATCCTTGAATGGATTGTGGTCTCCCATCCTAATCTATATCACCACCATGAATCTTTTCCAGACTCAATCAGTGATCACTCCCCTATAAGTATCCTAAGATACTTGCCGCACCTCTGTTGACCTCACATACTTAAGGAATGCTGAAACTAAGTTTAACCCTGATACTTTCAATCATTATCTCTCCACAATTGGCTGGTCCTGCCTTTCATCCCTTCCTCTTGATGAAGCTGTTCTTCAGTTCAACACCATCTTCCTAAATACACTTAACTCCCTTGCCCATCTCAGAACAATCAGAGTCAAATCACGCTGTCCTCCTTGACTCACTAACTCTACCCAGTCTCTCATCCATAAAAAAGATTCTACCTGGAAACTGTAGATTAAGACTAAATCTCTCACACACCTCCAAAGATATAGAGAACTCTGAAACCTAATGAAAAAACAGATTAACACTGATAAAAATAACTTCTATCACCCCCCCTAACTACTGAACTGAGAAACCCCAAAAAATTATGGAATGCTATAAACCAAGTTCTCCACTCCAGTTATCATTCAACTCCCAACCCCTGCCTGAATAACACACCTCAAGAAAATCCATCCATCTTCAATTCATACTTTATTGATACCATCAGCAAACTTATGCAAACTACTAACAACCCAACTACCCACACCCCCTTTATACAAAACAGCCCATTCTTACTAAAACCCATCTCAAACAGTTATATCAAAAGGCTAGTTCTCAGTTTTAAACCATGCTCCTTCTTAGCTGAAAACTAACCACCTCTCTTCCTAAAGACAGCCACTAACTCCATCGCATACCCAGTTTCTAGCCACATAAACTGCTCAATCACAGAATCTGCCGTACCAGCTTTTTGGAAAAAATTCCATACCATACCAATCCACAAAGGTGAAAATGCAGTAGAGATATCTAAAACAAATCATGGCCTATCTCACTCAAGAAAACCTGATCACCTCTACCCAGCATGGCTTCCACCCCTACCACAGTAACTCTATGGCACTAATTTCCTTTGCAAAATCCATCACCCTAGCCAGAGACAATAATAAACTAGTGTCCTGCTTCTTCTTAGGCCTCTCCAAAGCCTTTGACATTGTCTGTCACTCCAATCTCCTCTCCAAACTGTCTCAACTCAGTCTCTCTCCACCATCTATCACTGGGTTTAAGAGCAACCTCAAAGACAAACAACAATCTGTCAAATCACTCTCTGCTCCATTTCCCTATCTCCCTATCAAAATAGATGTCCCACAAGGCTCAGTTCTAGGCCCCCTTCTCTTTAACATCTTTACTAACCAACTTCACACTTCCTGTCCTCAGTTATTCCTCATATAGTATGCAGACGACTCCACAATCATCTCCACTGCTGACAACCCCTCTGACCTGCCCACCCTGACACAAACATTTTTTAACCTCCCAGAAGAATGGCTTTCTGGCAACCAGCTCATACTTAAGCCTAAAAAGATAAACTTCTTCTCTTCCTCCCTAAATACTTCAAACATATTAAATCCTCCTTCACCATCTCTTCCCTTAACAACACCACTATAACAGCCAATGCCCATAGCAAACTCCTTGAAGCAATCATAGACAACCAACTTAAATTTGACCAACATGTACATCACTGTATCAAGAAAACCCACCAAAACCTTGGCCTTCTGTGCAGAAATAAAAGATTACTAACATCCAACTCCAGAACTTCACTAGCCAAAGCTTACCTACTTCCTCACCTATTAACTAACCTACAGTCCTCACTACTCTCCATACTCAAAACTACCTAAAACTAAGTAGCAATATTTGCAGCTAATCTGCCCTTAAAATCATACCACTGTCATGCTCTCTACACTCTAAACTGGCTTGAGTTTCCCAGCCAACTCGTATTTACACAACTTCTCATTATCCATTCTATCCTGTACAAGCCCTCCTCATGCCCTAACCTATCCTCTCTTGTCTTCCTCTAAACCCCCCTTGATCCCTCAGAAACTCTGATCAATGTCTCTTACAGATTCACAAACTGAGAAAATCTATAAGACAGAATCTCCATATCTATTTTCCTGCTCTATCATGGAACAAGCTCCCTCTGCCCCTGAGAAACATTTTCCATGTCCATGAATTCAAGAAAACTCTTAAAACTTACCTAAACAGCACCTGGTTGTGTCTCTGCAGCCACCCCACCTGAACCCTTCCCTCTCTCACATTACTTTATTTCCTGTCCTTACTTTCCCCTTCCCTCTCTCACATTACTTTATTTCCTGTCCTTACTCTCCCCTTCCCTCTGTCTCACATTACTTTCATTCCTGTCCTTAATCTCCCCTTCCCTCTCTCACATTACTTTCTTTCCTGTCCTTACTCTCCCCTTCCCTCTCGCACATTACTTTCTTTCTTGTCCTTACTTTCCCCTTCCCTCTCTCACATTACTTTCATTCCTGTCCTTAATCTCCCCTTCCCTCTCTCACATTACTTTCTTTCCTGTCCTTACTCTCCCCTTCCCTCTCTCTCACATTACTTTCTTTCCTGTCCTTACTCTCCCCTTCCCTCTCTCTCACATTACTTTCTTTCCTGTCCTTACTCTCCCCTTCCCTTTCTCACATTACTTTTTTTCCTGTCCTTACTCTCCTTTCCTATTCCTCCCTTCCCCCTTACCTCTCTAACAGTAACCGCTTAATAAATGAAGTAACAATCACCTACTTCTAATTATTCTCTTCACTTCCTATCTTCTGATAACATGATACCTATATCTCAGCTGCGACAGCCTCTTACTTAACATCCTCACACACTATTGCTGCAAAACATAAGGATTTCAAAAACACAGTTGTCCATGGAGGACTATCCTTATGGCATTTTATTTTTGCTAGCTTATTGTCACTACCTACCTCAAGATAAATATATTATATAAAATGTATTTCTTACAGATTTTTTTTTAATTTCCACCTAAAAGAACAGTTGCTCATTTACTTTATTGCATATTTTTCTGTCCTCTACTACAATCCTGTAATTTTTATTGTATTATTTGTATATTAAGTAAATTTCTATAATTTTTGCTTAATTGTACTGTGGAACTTTTCTCCCTGGGCCTCCTCTAAAAAAGGGCACTAGCCCAGTTGGACTCTCCCGGTCAACAAATGTGACATAAATAAGTAAATAAATAAATAAATATAAAGAAATGAGATCCATCATCACAAGTGAATCTGTTTCTGTTAGCTCACATTGTTCAACTTTTCCACAAAATGAAAAGCACCTTTAACATCTTGCATGTCATGTTTCAAGAACAATAAAATGATTGTATGTAATTAATATAACAGTTCATTTTTTATTTTGTTTTTTTCACTAACATCATTGATTCCTGAGTTGTTCTGATAATATAAATTGGCTCTTAGGGGTATGCAACAGTTTTATTGTTTTATCAGTGATTATATTTGTACTCAAGTTTCAGTGTATTTATACCTGTACTTCTCAAGAAGAATGCTAATTAAATTAAAGTATTCAGTGAAATGATTGATAATGTTAAATGATGTTTGCTAATAGCTGATTCTAACTTGTTAATAGATAATATGACCAATTTCAGTCATTACCCTTTTTAATAAAGCATATAATTCTCAAAAATATTAGCTTGGTTTTCATTAATATGAATTCTCCTAATCTTGTTGGTATCATGCAATCTACTCACCTCTATTAACAATTTAATTTATGAGCCATGACTGATATGACCTTTTTTACCTAGAGGTCATTATTAGTGTTTTACTATCCTTTAAGCCAATATCACTGTCTTTGACCATTGTCAGAGGTCATGGTATCTTGCAGCAAATGTATAATTTCTTAAAACTGCATGGAGGATTATCAACCATGTATACTAAGTTACCTGGTATTCTTGACAAATTGAAGAGATCTAGGAATAATTCTCTTCTTTGCAGTCCAATTCTGACCCATAGTGAGATCAGTTTGTGAAATACTTTCAAATCTTTTCTAAATGGCAAGTTATTTGATTGGACTTCAAATCTGCATAAGCAGTGGAACACAATATATTTAGCAAAGGAATTTAAGAAATGTTTAGTTTATCAAACCTCATGCAATGATCACTATCATATAGGTTTTGTAGAAAAATGTCAGAATTGTTTACAGTATATTTCCTGTTATCCGGCTTCTCTTTAACCAGCCATCAAATTTCTGCCATAGCCCTAACAAAAGACAACAGAAAAGAGCAACACTTCCACCTCCTCTGGGATAAATAATGGCAGACATTAGAGTTTTAGACTTTATATTCATTAGACAAATTCATACTAATACAAATCATGTTATTCTAGCTGATTTATAACCTATAAATGCCATTTTATATGCATTTTCTGATTAACCAGCCATTCATTTATCCAGCCTATGGTCCAGTCTCAGTGAGACTGGATAAGAGGGACTCTACTGTATATTTAAATACTAATTATAAGGTTAAAGCTTGCAAACAATTAAATCTAAATGTGTCCTCACTTTCTTCAAGTAGGCCAAACTCTATAGACACAAGGACAAATATTGATGCCTTCTACAAATATGAATATGCTTTGTTTGGTTGATGCTAGACTGATGATGATATAGCCATTTCTGCTAAAGGAATGATGAACCTATTTAATTTTATGTTTATTATGATATATTACAGAAGGGGTGCCATTCAGAAGCTCGAATCTTCAGAAAGTCAAACCTTATATGGTTGAGACCATATGAATGACTTTTCTGAAAGTCAAAGCTTTTGAAGAGAGTTCGCAGTACTGATGAAGTCTCAGTAGTAAGTGTAGAGGGACAAAAGTGCTTGATGCAGTGGATTACAATAAATTTTCTTGGATTTTATGACTACACTGCATTTTTGAACTTATAAGTGTGAAGGTGTCGAACTTGAGTTTTTTTTCTTTATGGTTTATTTTTCCTCTCTTTCTTGCTGGTATTTTTCTTTTAGATTGCAGTACTGGAGATTGGGGAATTTACCCTTTTCCCCATTATAGTATGATCTCAGAGTATATAATATGGAGGAGGGGTGAAGGGGGGCTTGTATCCCTGCAAAAACTAGATTTTTGTTGTTTTCTCAAGTTCGACTTTCTGAAATGTTGATCATATTGTTTTGATCATATGAAATTTGACTTTTTGAAAAGTCGAGCTACTGAAAGGGATCTCACAGAAGACATGTTATATAACATTTTACCACAATGTCCTCTTACATAAGTTGATGATGACACAACATTCTTGCTCTAAGCTGAGATAAATGGCAGTGTCTGGAAATGTAATTCAGGAAAGCATGTTCTATTGATTTGATTCCATTAACTTTCATCAATGTCTGCTAACTAATGCTAAGAAGGTTTTCAGAGTTATGCTAAATGTATCCTTAATGTAATGCATTTATTTCTTCTCTTTATTCTAGAAAAAAAAAACTCTTCATTTCTATGAATTTCAAATCAGATAATGATTCTAGTACACTGCAAATGTATTAAATAATGCATTTAATGATTTTAGATTATAAGCTTTACATATTACTCTGGGGCAATATAATGCATACATTTATTCTCACTACTTTATATCCTGCACAATTCAATTTTATTGAATTGGATTCCTAGAGACTACACACAGAATATTCAAAGCTTAATAAATGTTTCTAGTATTAGTGTTTTGTTTTGTCACTTCTTTTTGCCATAGCTATTGAAAAAACATTGATAAGCTTAGTTATCTCTTTCATTTCTCAGTATTCTAACAGCTCTGGTTTCCAAAGGACTTTGTGAATATTCTGAAGAAAATTTGTAAAGATATTTATAGTCTTGCTAAAACTAATCTCATTCTGTTCACAAAGAATAGAACTGAAATGTGGTATTAGACAACAAAATCCACATTTGCCTATTTTTATTTAGTCAGCAAAACCCCTGGTTTATTTGATTAAATCTGTTTTGTTCATGCTGTTTTTAGATTAGCTTTGATTCCTTTGACTTTATTTTTTCCTAAATGTTTTGATAAAACAAATCTCTTTACCTCTTTTTCAACTAGTAATTGAACATTGTAAAATTTTATGCGCTTTTAATTATCTGTTCTCTGAAGATGGAATGGTTTAATATTCTAATGACTATTAGTTTATAAATTTTATGAAGTACTTTAGTTTCAATCCTCATTTAATGAGTCCTAAACATTTCAAAGATAACAGAAATTTAATTTCTATAATCATCAAAACTCATTTAAACAACTGGTATACTAAAAATGTTTTGGAATATCAAAAACTCAGTGCCATTAATATTGTTACTGTCTAAAATGCCTTTCCTTTTAATGCCTCAAGTCTACTCTTTGAGTCACTCTGTTGACCTTTATGAAAACAAATTAGAAAGCACTGGCAGGCCACCCTTAAAGCCTTGTTTATTTTCTGATATCCTATTTAGACATACTGTATCAGGGATATACATTTCCCTTATTTGAATTTAAAAACGTTTTCAGTTTCTCTGCATTACTTACAGATCATAAGAATTCTCTGAAATACTTAGAAATTGATGGTATTAGAAATATGAGCATTAAGGACACATTTTTGGCTATCTGTAATTATATAGAGCAACATCGAACAGAGAATTTAAAATAGGAATTACTGAGGCCATTTAAAGCTACAATTAATGGCTCTTTAATTATCTCTAGGAACCATATACGGAAGCTAAATGATAAAGATATTTTTTTCTAGCAAATTTAGTGACTCATTTGACTGATGGAGTGGTAGCAAGTATAACCATGTCCATCTCGGGGGATGGGGGGTGGGAGTGATGAATTTACAGTCACGCAGAGCAATTGCAGCTTCCAGGCCGAGGCCAGGAAGTCAGATATGATGTAATTAGGCTAAGGGGGGGGGGTCAACTTGCCAGCAATGCCTCTATGTGGAAATATGGAGTAATGCAGCACTTTTTCCCCATTGCACCCCCCCCGGTAACTGTCATATGAACACATCAGGAAGGAATGGAAGTAGGTCATAAGCAATATACCTGTCCAGTAGGCATTGAACAGGACAACCTACCAGGACACCCATAGGTTCTGTGCTGGGCCTTGCTGTAAAATTGGTATTAGTGGTGGAGAAAAGGCTCAGTGTGGATGTGGGGCATGAGGACAGCTATCAGGATGGCCAATGATGAGAAAAATAAAGCAGAAAAATAATGATTTGCAATACCAAGTCTCATTAAGGACTTACCTATAACAAGAAAAACTGTTACATCTGTAGAGCTTTAATAATGTAGTGACTAAAAATAACCTATCAATTTATGAAAAGCTGTTTTATTTATTTGATAAAGACCATCATTAGCAAAGAGAAGGTTATTTGCTTCTAAAGATATTTTGATATGTACAATAACACCCACTGCTTAAAATTAAACTGTCTGTCTATGATAGATAGGGAAGCATTTATAAAACAGAAGGTGTACTGTCTAGAATGTTACAACCATCTGAAGTTTATGGGAAAAGGAGTTGGCATAACAGACTATAATAAATACAGTGTCCTGACAAAAGAGAGTTAAGTTGTAGCTCAAACAAAAGTACTAGGCATTGGTAATGTAATTATATTAAATTTGGTAAAAAGTAAAAATCAAAACATTACCTTATTCAACAGACCACTGACCATGCTGTATTAAAGCACTTAAGTAGATACGTTTATTTTGGAAAAAGACACAGGAGGAGAAGGGACACATTCAGTCTTTAACATTTTAGCTTTCACTCAAATAATAAATGCAGGAACTATTTCCAGTTGATGAGAATACCTTGAGCTAGCATTCAAGACCAAATAAAGACTATTATTTGATTATAAGTGAGTATCTACTTAGATATCCCGTGTTTTATTTAATGAAACAGTTAAAATAAGTGATGGTGATTTGCACATAAGACTGTAAAAGAACTCATATTAGAATATATAAAAAGTCAGAAAGAGAAAGTGAGTTAACCTTTGGAATAGTTACAACTCATGCTACACTAAATAATCTTAAAAATCACGGCTTATATTAAATGAAACAGCCCCATGCACCCTGGTAAGGGAGCCCCCTACCATACAAACAAACACACACACACACACACACACACACACACACACACACACACACACACACACACACGCAAAGACGCACACACACAGATGCACACACGCGCACATGCACACACACGTACACAGACACGCACACACACTCACACACACACACACACACACACACACACACACACACACACACACACACACACACACACACACACACACACACACACACACACACACACACACACACACACACACACACACATATATAAATATACACACACACATACACACACACACATACACATGCACACATGCACATACACTCACACACACACACAGACGCACGCACACACATGCACACACACACACACACAGACATACACACACACACACACACACACACACACACACACACACACACACGCACATACATTCACACACACACACAGATGCGCACACACACACGCACACACAGACGCACACACACACATACACACACACATACACACACACTCACACACACACATGCACATACACACACACACACACACACACACACACACACACACACACACACACACACACACACACACACACACACACACACACTGATGTGACCCTAGTAGTAGTTGTAGCATAAACAGACACTGGGAAAATGGAGCTAGAGTCCTGACATCAAGACCGTCAGGAATTATAGTCCCTCTACAAAAATATTTGTTCTGGCCATTCTAATTAAGCAACTATGTCACATCAATCTATTGCTCGGCTGTACTGTGGTCTTTGAAAAGGTGACTATATGACAGATTTGATATTAAAGTGCAAGGGAAGATTTGGGAGGAAATGCAGCATTTTTCAGGCTAATATAACTGTGAGTTTAAATTGAATGGGTGCCCAAGAGGTGTCTGCATATGACCTCTCCAAGCCTGATATAACTGAATCAGAGTATTCAAAAACAATCTATATGCAAACTTGCTACAGAGCGAGAATGAAACATCTACTCTATTTTAATGGAACTCTGTCTACAGCTAGAAGGGTTTCTTCCTGAAGTACATAGTCTAGAGCAAGTTGTTATGAAGCAGGCAATCCTACAATTGTACTCCACAGTACTCAAAGAAGAGGATTTGTTAGGTACCAAAATTAAACGTGTGCCTAGTTTATCATAAAACATTTATTAGAAAAATCATGTTTATAAAAACGTAATATATGCGTTTAGTATTTCTTGCTATTGTTTACAGCAGAAACGTGGTTCCTTGTAATTAAAGCAGGAGCAGTTATTAATATTGTACGGCACAACAAAGGTTAGTTGCAGTAAGCCCAAAAATATTATAGGTTAAGAATGAAATAATTATTAGCATCGAATGGTTAATTCTTTTTGATAGACATCACTTGATGATGAAACTAAAATGCAAAACCTTCCTGCAGCAAGTGGTTCATCGTGAGATAAAGTCCAGCTCTGTCACAAAAGGGGATTTCAAATATTATGCTAAATTATATTAGTTACCATTAATTGGAATGCACCTACATTAAGTATGATTATAAGAAATAAAACCCAGCTCTGTCATAATGGGAAATTTCAAATGCCTGGTTAAATTGTAATAATTACCATTAAAAGGAGCAGACTCCTGCATTAAGTATGTCAATAAAAAAATAATATGGTTCTTCCTGTCATTTCACATATTAGAAAAAATAAGCAGATTGACATCACTAGTGATACTAGTAATGAATTTAATGAACCACAAACATTACCACTTCTGATTAACTTTGACTATTTATATATGACAAGGCTAGGGCTACATCAAACAAATCTTCCAAACTTGTGTTTAGTGATTTTACTAAGGCAAACCGTGCAGCTGAAAAGAATTAACTTAACTGAACTGGAGAGACAAGTTCTTAGCGGAGACTACTGACAAAGGTGGACATTTTTATTACATTATTACATTCATATATTATTATTATACATACATACTCATATTCATACTCATACTTATATTCATACATTATTATTCATACATTACATTATTACATTCATTTTGCTGCACCTACCAGTACATTGTAAAAAAATGTCAAACACAAGTGAACAACCATCCTAGTGGAACTAAAAGATTAATAAACTATGTAAAAGAAAGAAAAGAATTTACCAAGCAGAAAATGTGTCCCTTATTGCTTAATAAGAACAGACTGAAGAATGATTAATTTCCCAGCAAAAAGACATTAAAATGTTTAAGGTGAAATTTGAGTTCACTGTAGTCTGCAAAATAAAGGCTAAAAATATACATTTGCACGCATAGTAAATGAAATGCTAATAAATACATAGTTCTAGTCTAAGTTAAGTATATTAGCCATAATAATATGCTAAAAAATTAAAAAGTATTCAATATAGTATTTGGGGATTATTAAATGCATGGTTATTTTCTGACGTTAACATTATATTTTAATTTATCAAGAATATCTGTAGTCAATAACCATGAGATAAACACAACCTTGATTTAGTCATTAAAATCTAAAAATGAGACCAGTTGAGCCATGGATTAGTAAAATCAGCATTTTCAGTGAGTCTTACAGTTTCTAAGGGATTCCTGATTAAATAGAAATGTGAATCAATGGTAAACTGCTTCAACAATTATTTGAAGGTAATTTAAAGTAGATTTTCTCCCAGAGCATAGAAATAGATCATCACAGTAAATCGGTCAAATCTAGAAGATTCCATGGGAAGCTGCAGACTGATTAGATTACCTTGTATTCTGAGCAAGATACTTAAACATTTAATGTCTCATTTAAATGGGAACAAAGACAAAAGCATAGTATAGAAGTGTATTAAGCAACATGAGTTAAATGTAGTGACATGATGCCTAGCTTGCCTGATGTACTCCTTTGACAATTTATCATGGTACTGGAAATTAGACATCGGGTGATTTATTCTTGTGTTTGACCAAAATTTCCTGTATGCTTGCCACATTGGCATAATTCAAAATGTACCTAAGTAAAGTTATAATCCTTATTTAATAAAATTAACTTGTACTTTTTTACAATGAAGAATTCAGCGAGTAAACATTAATGGCATGGTGACTGAGTAGAAGGCTATGAGTAATTTAGTCCTCAGGGTTTACTACTAATCCCAACATGGTTAGCATGTTTTCATAATTTTAATACTGCATGATTAAATACAATTTTCACAAGCTTGATGATAATTTCAAAATTACAAGAGTGATTAAAATAAAGTCATACAAAAAATTACTTATTTAATTAATAATAAATTAAATGGAAATAGACCAAATGGTGTGACATTTAGTATTAGAGAAATGTTGTCTGAGTTTACAACAAGTTACTACTTAGGTAGAGATATCAACAGTTGCAGTTATGAAGTACCTAGAATGGCATTCTCCTAAAACCTAATGTACCAGAGAAAGAATTTAAACAAAACACACTGTAAAAAAAAGAAAAAAAAAAGAAACTTCAAAAGTATTTTTTCTGCAGGGGTGGGGGAAAATCTCCTATACAGCCAACTTGGGAGTTGTGACTCAACCTTCCATTCCTTTATTATAAAACAGCCAACTTGGGAGTTGTGACTCAACCTTCCATTCCTTTATTATAAAACAGCCAACTTGGGAGTTGTGACTCAACCTTCCATTCCTTTATTATAAAACAGCCAACTTGGGAGTTGTGACTCAACCTTCCATTCCTTTATTATAAAACAGCCAACTTGGGAGTTGTGACTCAACCTTCCATTCCTTTATTCTAAAACAACCAACTTGGGAGTTGTGACTCAACCTTCCATTCCTTTATTCTAAAACAGCCAACTTGGGAGTTGTGACTCAACCTTCCATTCCTTTATTATAAAACAGCCAACTTGGGAGTTGTGACTCAACCTTCCATTCCTTTATTCTAAAACAACCAACTTGGGAGTTGTGACTCAACCTTCCATTCCTTTATTCTAAAACAGCCAACTTGGGAGTTGTGACTCAACCTTCCATTCCTTTATTATAAAACAGCCAACTTGGGAGTTGTGACTCATCCTTCCATTCCTTTATTATAAAACAGCCAACTTGGGAGTTGTGACTCAACCTTCCATTCCTTTATTATAAAACAGCCAACTTGGGAGTTGTGACTCAACCTTCCATTCCTTTATTCTAAAACAACCAACTTGGGAGTTGTGACTCAACCTTCCATTCCTTTATTCTAAAACAGCCAACTTGGGAGTTGTGACTCAACCTTCCATTCCTTTATTATAAAACAGCCAACTTGGGAGTTGTGACTCAACCTTCCATTCCTTTATTCTAAAACAACCAACTTGGGAGTTGTGACTCAACCTTCCATTCCTTTATTCTAAAACAGCCAACTTGGGAGTTGTGACTCAACCTTCCATTCCTTTATTATAAAACAGCCAACTTGGGAGTTGTGACTCAACCTTCCATTCTTTTATTATAAAACAGCCAACTTGGGAGTTGTGACTCAACCTTCCATTCCTTTATTCTAAAACAACCAACGTGGGAGTTGTGACTCAACCTTCCATTCCTTTATTCTAAAACAGCCAACGTGGGAGTTGTGACTCAACCTTCCATTCCTTTATTCTAAAACAGCCAATGTGGGAGTTGTGACTCAACCTTTCATTCCTTTATTCTAAAACAGCCAACGTGGGAGTTGTGACTCAACCTTTCATTCCTTTATTCTAAAACAGCCAACTTGGGAGCTGTGACTCAACCTTCCATTCCTTTATTCTAAAACAGCCAACTTGGGAGTTGTGACTCAACCTTTCATTCCTTTATTCTAAAACAGCCAACTTGGGAGCTGTGACTCAACCTTCCATTCCTTTATTCTAAAACAGCCAACTTGGGAGTTGTGACTCAACCTTTCATTCCTTTATTCTAAAACAGCCAACTTGGGAGTTGTGACTCAACCTTCCATTCCTTTATTCTAAAACAGCCAACTTGGGAGCTGTGACTCAACCTTCCATTCCTTTATTCTAAAACAGCCAACTTGGGAGTTGTGACTCAACCTTCCATTCCTTTATTCTAAAACAGCCAACTTGGGAGCTGTGACTCAACCTTCCATTCCTTTATTCTAAAACAGCCAACTTGGGAGTTGTGACTCAACCTTCCATTCCTTTATTCTAAAACAGCCAACTTGGGAGCTGTGACTCAACCTTCCATTTCTTTATTCTAAAACAGCCAACTTGTGAGCTGTGACTCCACCTTCCATTCCTTTATTCTAAAACAGCCAACTTGGGAGTTGTGACTCAACCTTTCATTCCTTTATTCTAAAACAGCCAACTTGGGAGTTGTGACTCAACCTTCCATTCCTTTATTCTAAAACAGCCAACTTGGGAGTTGTGACTCAACCTTTCATTCCTTTATTCTAAAACAGCCAACTTGGGAGTTGTGACTCAACCTTCCATTCCTTTATTCTAAAACAGCCAACTTGGGAGCTGTGACTCAACCTTCCATTCCTTTATTCTAAAACAGCCAACTTGGGAGTTGTGACTCAACCTTCCATTCCTTTATTCTAAAACAGCCAACTTGGGAGCTGTGACTCAACCTTCCATTTCTTTATTCTAAAACAGCCAACTTGGGAGCTGTGACTCCACCTTCCATTCCTTTATTCTAAAACAGCCAACTTGGGAGTTGTGACTCAACCTTCCATTTCTTTATTCTAAAACAGCCAGCTTGGGAGTTGTGACTCAACCTTCCATTCCTTTATTCTAAAACAGCCAACTTGGGAGTTGTGACTCAACCTTCCATTCCTTTATTCTAAAACAGCCAACTTGGGAGCTGTGACTCAACCTTTCATTCCTTTATTCTAAAACAGCAAACTTGGGAGTTGTGACTCAACTTTCCATTCCGCTATTCTAAATTCAAGGTCTCACCACCTGGAAGATGAAGAAGTGGGAAGAGAATGCATATCCGTATTGGCTTCACATTACAGCATAGGCCAAACTATTAAAGTATATTTAGTGATATATATATATATATATATATATATATATATATATATATATATATATATAAAATCCATTTACAGAAATATGTGAACTATGTTTCAGCAAACTCAGTGAAGCTCTTTGAAAACATCTACAGATACACTGGAGTTTGACAAAACTGTGGTATACAAAGGGGAAAAGTCATATGAAGCATATCATTTAATAATGAGTAACATAATATGTCTCCTCCTTACAAATTATTATTATAAACTGAAAAATAAAAAAAAGTGATGTATTTTATTTTTAGGGGTTGCCAAATATGCAACCAAACACCTGTTCAGATTCTTGTTTTCAAACATTTTATTATAAATAGGGCTTCCCTGAGTGAGGTCTGAGTAGGATTTATTGTTTTTTTTTTTTTTTTTTAATTTTTAATTTTTATTTATTTATTTATTTGAGCAGGATTTATTGTTATTTCTGATGTGCACTGACCTAAGAATTGATTATATAGGCAGGTTACAGAGATTACTATCATCTACACGAGGATTGTCTTTACCTTTAGGAAAAAAATAAAGATTATCTATCTATCTATCTATCTATCTATCTATCTATCTATCTATCTATCTATCTATCTATCTATCACTCTATCTATCTATATATGTCTGTCTATCTGTCTACCTATCTATATCTATCTATCAATCTCTGTCTGTCTATCTATCTATCTATCTATCTATCTATCTATCTATCTATCTATGTATGAAACCAGTGCACATTGGGTTTCTTATTTTCTGTCAAAAGTGCATTTTGCATAACTATTTTTCAGTCATCATTTATTGTATTTATTTATTTATTTACATTTGTTAACTGAGTAGTGTCCGACTGGGTTGAAAAAAAAACTGTTTTCAGCGGAGACCTGGGGAGAAAAGCTCCACAACAAAAAGAACATTCTCAAGGTACAAGCAGTAAACTTAGTTTAAGTAGTACATTGCTAACAATATGTAAATGAGCTTAACAAAAATATTATAGCAAAATATAATAACAGAACACAATATAAACATGCATGTTTCAAGCATACAGGAATACTTTTTTATTTTACAATATATATGAGGTACATAAGTCATGTAGCTTTACAAGGTGAGTCACTTCGGAAAGACAAAAATTGGTCATGTAGTTTTACAAGTTAGGTCATCTGAAGGAACAAAGATTAATAAAGATAAGACAGGTAGTGGGTTAGCCCTATGTGGGATGAGCACTATTTGGGCTAATGTGTGAGATGAGTGGAAATAATAGGAAGAATATTAGTTGGGAGTGATACGGGGGGCATAACCAATTATCATTTAAGTTTTAAATGTGGACAGGTTGGGGTTTTTAGTTATCTGTTGAGGAAGGGTGGTCCAATCTTTGGCTATTTTATGGGAGTAGAGGGAGTCTCCACGACAGTTGTGAGATTGGGTTACTTTTAGCATTAGTCTGTTGGATGACCTGAGGAGTTTACAGTTTGTGTTTGGCTGGACTAGGTTTGACAGAGCTGGGCAGTCGGTAGGGTTGAATGTGATTTTATGGGTGAGTGAAAGTTGTTTTAGTAATAATAGGTTGGGAAGTTCTAGCCAGTTGAGCTGTCAGAGAGGACTGCAGTGGTGTGTTCTGTGGGGTTGGTTGGTGACAGACTTAGCTATTCTGTTATAGCAGCAGTCTAGTTTATTTAGGTCGGTTTTTGATAGGTTAGTAAAGACCGCAGAGCAGTATAGGAGGGTGGATAGCAAGAGGGATCTTGCAGTGGCCAGACTAGCTTGTTGTGTAAGGTAAGGTTTAACCCTGTCTACAGCGCCTAGTTTAGAGTGCATTTTTTTGATGGTCAGATAGATGTGATTATCAAATTTTAGTGGGTTTGATTTTTTGTACCATTGTTAGTATGGAGAGGGATTGGTTACTGGGTTTGGAAGATTTATTAGAGAAAATTATGAGCTTGGTATTATTTGGCTTTAGGATGAGTTGGTGGCCGGTGAGGTACTTTTCATTTGTAGTTCTTGTGGGAAGTGGGCTGAGCAGATAAAGGAGGAGTCGACTGCATATTGGTTGATGGTGGCATGTTGGGTGGCAGTATAAAGGTTGTTAGTAAATATTATGAAGAGGAGGAGTCCAATTATGGAGCATTGTGGTACCCCGTGGTGACTGGTAATAGTAGAGAGAGGCTGTTTGCCCATTTAGTGGTCTGTTGACAGTCAGATAGATAACTGTAAAACCATGTTAGGGGTTTGGTATTGAGATTGTAACTGGCAAGTTTGTTGAGGACCAGCTGATGAGACACTGTGTCAAACGCTTTTGACATATCCAAGAAAATAGCTGAGACTAGTTGTCCTTCATTTTTGAGGTGGAGAATGGTCTCTGTAAAGGTTATGAGGGCTGAGTTACTGTGTTTAGGCCGGAAGCCATGCTGGGTGCTGGAGAGTAGGTTGTTGGTAATGAGGTGATTGATTAGTTGCTGGTGGATACATTTCTCTAGAATTTTGTTAAGAGGGGATAGAATAGCAATGGGACAGTAGTTAGTTATGTCTCTAGATGGGCTGCCCTTGATTTTCCATAATTAGGGAATGTACTGTTTTGAGATAGAGCATTTTTTAGTAATGATATGGGGTAGGTGATGGATGGGGCAGCTAGTTTTAGGTATTCGTTTGGAAGTTGGTTGGTAGCTAAGCAGCAGGGTTTAATTTCCATGGGAGTTGTTTCT
>NC_056746.1:1355660311-1355717811 GCF_019279795.1 Protopterus annectens | reverse complement strand
CTTTCAAAAACAACTGGGTCATTTCCAGAGCAGAACAGAAAAAGAGAAAAGTACAATGTATAAAAAATTATTACTATTAAACAGTGCCTACAAGATTATTCAAATAATTATGTTATTGATGTCTTATAAAAACTATCATTCATGTTATTTGAGATAAACAGCTTTATTTTAGTTGAGGGCCCAGTCTTTTTTGATTGATGATGTCTAGGGCACATAGATACATGGAGTTAGAGACTGTTACTAGTCTAACAACCCAGGGAGGGAGTTCCAAAGCCTAGCCACGTTTTCTCAAAAGAATAATGATGCCCTGTACCCAAACAGGACATTGAGAGCCAGGAATTTATAAGCTACCTCTGTCCATAAGCCACATGGGTGCCAGGCACGGTGAAAATTTCCTGTTTCCCATCCACTGAACTAAGTTGCATTTGGATAATAGATGAACTCAGTTTCACATGGATGGGAAGCCTGTTCCATAGGAGGGACAGTCCCTTGCACACATATCCGTCTCTCCGGCATGTTCTGTTTAAGTCACAGACAAAATTCAGATCCCTAGACATAACATTTGAGTTAGACAATTGGAAGTTTATGTCTCCATATTTGTAAAGATTTTGTTCCTCAGAACAATTAATAAACATGATTAGATGTTTATCTTACAACACTAGAACACTTGATTCATAAATGCATGATATTTTACTCAGAAACATATGGCATTTGTCTCATCAAATTATTTTCATTTCTTACATTATCTCTTAATAATAGCTGCTTCTGCACATTTTCTATTTCTCGGTTTTATTAACTTAATCACTGATGTATGAACCAAAATAAACTGTAAAGCAAAAAACTTCCATTGTTAAAACTGGAATCTTAAAAAAAGTAGTAAAACATCTAAATTATAATTTCCATATCGCTAGTCCCATCAAGAGATGTGTGAGGTGAGGTTGGAACTAGACAGATTCCTCTGCTTGTTCCTTTTCTATATTGTGGTAAGCTCTACTGCAACAAAATAATAACACATTTATAATCTAATACATAAAAATCAACACAAAACCAATAACAGTCATACATAGAGTGAATTTTATAAAATTATACTTTTGTGAAAATTTCTATTTTTTTCAATAACGAGTTATGCCTCTGGGTAAGAGTTTTGCTGAAGAAATTAAATACAATATATATATAGGAGGCAAGCTAAGAATTCCATGGAAGATTTGAGTTTTCACTTTTCTAATTTTGGTATAAAACTTCCTACTCCAGAAGGTTATTTGTTGGTTCAGATTATTAGTGCTGGTCACTGATGGAAGTTCATTTTGGTTAACACGATAAAAACACAAATAACAGACCTTGTGTTCCTCTCTGGAGTTGGGGATTAGCATAATGGTTAAGGTGTTTACCTCATAGATACAAAGTACATTGTGGTTCTTATCTCTAGTCACTGTTTGGTTATTGGCTAGGCATGAAGTAGTCTGCAGACTGATTGCCTAGTATTTACCAATTACTCCTAGGCGTTGATCCATTAGTCAGGGATCTGGGAATATATGTAGACAGCAACCTGGCCTTTGACCAACATGTGGACAATGTAGTAAGAAAATCATTCTGTCACTCAACTTATAAATAAGGGCATGGCATCCAGGACCAGGGAAGTCATAGTGTCACTTTATTCAGTTCTTATCAGAATCATCCTCAAGTATAATGTTGCCTTCGTCATGTACCAGTACAGATGGAATCTTCACAAATGTTCCTTATCAACAGAATCCAGGGTATAAGCACATTGTCCTAAACAGATTGCATTAAAGCCCTGTCTATAAACTCTTATCTACTACATACTTGACTGACAGGTGATCTATGTCTAGCATGCAAGGCATCCTTGGATCCAGGTCTGATAGACCTTTTGCACATCTGCAAAATAAACAGCATCAGAAGCACTAGATCCAAGGACTTAAATTCAGCATGTGACAAAGTAGAACACATTGGTATTCACAGATGTCTCTCAGAGGATCCCCATGCTCTGTAACGGGCTTCCTATCCATGTAAAGCAGAGTCCATCCCTTACCCTTTTTAAGCATAACCTTGACCCATGGATAGGAACTTAGAAGTTCAGCCGGGTTTTAACAGTGGCAAACAGTAACTATGCCCAAACTGGCATACCCCCTCCCTCATATAACCTTTAGAAACTTCCTTAATATACTCCCTCTTAATAAGCACCCATAATACATAGGACACAGTTGGGCTAGGTCGCAGGTTAGGCTTATAAAGGCCCTGGTGGTTATTGGCCTTATATACATCTATGAACCTATTAACCTATGACTGTACTACCAACAGGTTATTGGCCTTATATACATCTATGAACCTATTAACCTATGACTGTACTACCAACAGGTTATTGGCCTTATATACATCTATGAACCTATTAACCTATGACTGTACTACCAACAGGTTATTGGCCTTATATACATCTATGAACCTATTAACCTATGAATGTACTACCAACAGGTTATTGGCCTTATATACGTCTATGAACCTATTAACCTATGACTGTACTACCAACAGGTTATTGGCCTTATATACATCTATGAACCTATTAACCTATGACTGTACTACCAACAGGTTATTGGCCTTATATACATCTATGAACCTATTAACCTATGAATGTGCTACCAACATTGTGAAATCTCGTGAGAATTCTTTTCATCACATACTCATCTGTTTTCCAGACTTGATTTAAAATTCAATACAATAAAATGGTAAAAAAGCAGGGGATGTGACCATAGCATCCTGTTTTAATTTATAACTTTGGCAACTGGAAAGTTACATAATTACATATTATTTGTCTCTCAAATCAATTACTAACATATATGCAGAAAAAAAGCAATGGGTTTGGCTATGTGCTAGCCATATACTAAATGATTTATGCTAAATAACTAAATAAAAATAGTTTATACATAGAGATTAATTGGATCCATTTCTAAAATCTGATTGAATAAATGCCTTATTAAAAGCATACAAGCATATTCAACCTGACACAAAAAATTATATCTCATTCACAATAAAAGAATAGTAGAAAATCGACTGTTTTGTTAAACAATGGACAGTACACATTAATATATTTCACTGGGCAAACTTGTTCCCACAACTTTTATATAAATGGAACACTTGTTCACTTCCCAGTGGTTTGTCCTTTAATCAATTCCTGACAAACTCACAACAAATAATGTCTTCTATTTTGAAAATGTATAATTCCAGATCTTAATAAATATATGTATGTATGCACTGATTTATGTATTTTGTTACCCCCTAAGACTTTATCTCAAGAAGAAAAGAAGACATTATTTTTATAGCTTGCACACGTACTATCTGGCTTACGCTAAATTGGTTGAATCAATCATTTCTTGTCATACTACGAAATGATGAGATAGCTTTAACATTTTATATATACAGTTCCACTGACTTAATTTCTTTTTAAATGCCCCTCTGATTCTAGCCTCCTTATTCACACTTCATTTCTCTTCAACCACCCCTCTCAGATACTAGAAGCTGTGACCCTGTTCTACTGTGACCCTGTTCTACTGTGACCCTGTTCTACTGTGACCCTGTTCTACTGATTTCCCTTTTATCGTGCTTTTCAGCTCTTTCTGATTTCCACAATTTGCTATGACAATTGTCTTGTCTGTACTCAGTTAAATCTGATGTGCCTTCAGTGGTGTCTTCTGTTCCTCAGTCATTTGCTGAAGTTCATGTTTAGGGTCTTCTTGTAATGCCACTTCGTCTGCATACAGCAGTAGCAGCTTTGCCGATCACAAGTATGAACAGCAGTGGACTCAGAACTGAACCCTGATGCACATCCACTGTCACTGGGAAACCATCTATGACTCCAACCATTGTTTATACCTGTACCATCAGGTACTTATATATCCATCTATCCTCAACCCCTTTTTCATCTATTTTTTTGATTGAACCTGCACAAATTATATGAGAAGTGTAGCTGGTTCAATTAGTGTCCTGGGCCAGTGCTATGAACCAGCACCCCACCCCCAAAACTCTTTGAGTGAAAAAAAAAAAACACTTTACTGTAATAAGGGATGAGTGATTGGATTACTAAAGTTAGATTTATGCACCCTACCCTCCAGCAAAAAAGGAAAAAGATGGACATTCCTTCTATTGGCACACCAACCATGTGTCCAGATGCATGACACTCCCTCCAGCCCCCAACTATTCAGGTCTCACTTCTGTGCCCTATCCCAACCCTCCTTTAACATATTTTTATTTAAAAAAAAGCATTTCTTCTTTTAAAGTGTAGGAAGCTGTTTTCTGTTGATATAGAAAACAGTTTTTACAGTTTATTCCTGAATGAGCAAAGCACTTTCAAGTTCATGTTTTAGTTTAAAAAAATCATTTATTTTTAAACTAAAGCAAACTTCTTGCTGCAAGTGTAGCAAACAGTTGCTACACTTTATACCCTGCCTGCTTGTAGTGCTTCAGCACTCATGTTTTAGTTAAATTTTTTTTTTTACTTTTAAACTGTAGCAAACAGTTACTACAGTTCAGAGAAGAACACAGAGCGCTACAGCGCACCGGTTTGACTGCAGATGCAATCATCACCTCATCATCTTCTTCTTTCGGCTGTTCCCGTTAGGGGTTGCCACAGCAGATCATATGTTTCCATTTCTTCCTGTCCTCTGCATCTTGCTCTGTCACACCAACCACCTGTATGTCCTCTCTCACCACATCCATAAACCTTATCTTAGGCCTTCCTCTTTTCCTCTTACCTGGCAGCTCCATCCTTAGCATCCTTTTCCCAATATACCCAGCATCCCTCCTCAGCACATGTCCAAACCAATGCAAACTCGCCTGTCTTGCTTTGTCTCCAGGGTGTCCAACCTGAGCTGACCCTCTAATATACTGATTCCTAATCCTATCCATCCTAGTCACACCCAGTGCAAATCTTAACATCTTTAACTCTGCCATACCCAAATCTGACTCCTGCTTTTTTGTCAATGCCACCATCTCCAACACATATAACATAGCTGGTCTCACTACTCTCTTGTAGACCTTCCCTTTCACTCTTACTGGTACCCGTCTGTCACAAATCACTCCTGACACTCTTCTCCACTCATTTCACCCTGCCTGTACTCTCTTCTTCACTTCTCTTCCACATTCACCATTGCTCTGAACTATTGATCCCAAGTACTTAAACTCAGCCACCTTTACCAACTCTACTCCCTGCATCCTCACCATTCCTCTACCCTCCTTCTCATTTACACACGTAGCCAGTATTACATTAAAGAGTCTCAGGATAAGCTGATCACATCCCTGACACTTTGTCTCTGGGGCTATTGCCCCTCTTACCCCTCCCTAGCCATGCTACTGAATTTTACCAATATTTCTAGGACTTTGAACCATTGCAAGACTGTCAAAAATTAACTTTCTTGACACCTTGTCATATGTTTTCTCCAAGTCTAGAAATACCCAGTTTGGCTCTTTTCTGTTCTCCACCTTCCTCTCAACTATCTACGTCACTCCAAACAATAGATTACTTGAACTACATACTGATCTGAATCTGAACTGCTCATCGCCCACCGTACTTTCTACTACTCTGTGCATTTATTAATCAGTCAACTTTTCTAACACATTCATGCAGCGTGAAAAGAGTTTAAGATGTTTGTACCACCCTTTGTTGTGAATGTCTCCTTTGTTCTTGTCCACTGGTATGAGAATAGTTATTCTCTAGCCATCTGTGATATGCATTTCTCTCCATACAGCTTTGAGTACCCTCTGGAGCCATTTGTCTTATAACTCACCTAACAAATTGATCAATCTGCTAATACCTCTCCCAATGCTGCATTCAATGGCTTCATTATGTTCTTACATCTTCTAGAGGGGGGGTTCTTCTTCCTTTTTCATCATAGTCTGTGCATGGGATAGTACAACTTCCTTCATTTTTTTTTTATTCAGAAACTGCTGGAAGTATTCCTTCCATCTGCCTTTGCTGTCCTGTGGGCAGGTGAGCAAGTTGTTGAGGGCATCCATTATGAAAGGTGTCTGACTATCTCTTTTATCTCTCTGTCTTTGCCTTGCAAACTGATAATGTTTCATAGTGCTATCTGCTAAGTCACTTTCCAGAAGCTGGATGAGTGCCTCTGATGCCTTGTTCTTTGCAACTCCTCTCTTAGCCTCTTTGTTAGCCAACCAGTATTTCTTCTTTGCCTGGACTATCTAAGCTATCTCCCACTTTTTCCTACACTCCTCCTTTCTTTTGATGACTTCCTGGACTTCTGCATTCCACCACCAGCTTTCCTTATGTACCTTATTTCCATACCTGGCTCAGCCACATATCTGTTCTGTAGTCCTAACACATGCTGTTTTGAGGTGCTGCAATTCTTCTTCTTCGACTTCACCAAATTCCTCTTCTTCCAACGCTAGAGCTCTGACTATTTCCTTGAACTACTGTGCTTTCACTCCAATCAAATTCCAGGTCTTCAGCTTAGCCTCTGTTGAACTTCGAGCCTTCTCTGACCACTGATTGCAGCTGAATGTGGTCATATCAGCAGTTTATGCTGTGATCCAACAGTTTCACTAGGGATGACCTTATAATCTCTCAGTCTACCCTTATGCCCTCTTTCTTACTAACAGGAGTTGCATGTTTGCCACTCTTGTATATGATCTTTAACTGTCTCTCTTGCAACCCATGTGCTGGCCCCCACCAAGCCATTTTCTACACAAAAGTCTAAAATTACCTTTCCTTCTTTATTCTATTCTCCACTCATTTGAATCCAAGTAGTCCACATATCCTTTTCTGTCTGTCCCAATATGAGCATTCAGGTCCCCCATTATCATTAACTCATGACATACAGCTTTATCTACAAGGTTCTGCAGCTGCTGCACAAAACACTTGTTTCTTCACTATCACAAATCTGCTGTGAGTCAGAAGCTGAGATTACGATTTCTGCCCTATCTTTACACTAATTCTGATGATATTCCTCACTGCCGTCTAAGAGTCTCCCTCACCATAATTTCTCACACCATTTCTAGTTTGTTCACCACTGAATAACAGATTCTGGATTACAGGTCAAGTGACTTTGATGCATTGTCCTTCTGTCATGTTCCCTGTGTACACAGGATGTCCAGTCTCTTCCTTATCCTCATGTCATCCACTTCTAAACTGTATTCTGTCAGTGAACCAATACTGAGTGTAGCAATTCTTACCTCATGGTTGGTAGCATGAATGGCTTTACATCCAGGTTTCACTCAACAGAGCTATTTTAGATAACCCAAGATGAGCAACTTGACACCAGCCAGACAGTAGCACATACTTACTAATAGGGACATATAGGCATCTCCTACTGTTAGCATGGTTCCTTGGCAAAGGTCAGAACAGACTAGGTCCTCAAGTCCATTTATCAGTGGAAAATACCCATCTGTTTTTGGTGGCATTAGTCAACATGACCAAATCACCTAGAGACAATTCTTTTACACTCTGGATGAGTTGACCTGACATGGCAAACAGTCTGTGATCTGTGTTCTTGTATCTATATATCTAGAGGTGCTATACAGCACATTTAATGCCTAATGCAGATGGTCTATACCACAGACTTATATTATTTCAACAGAAAATTTAATGGTATTTACAAGTGTTCATGCAAGCATTTTGGTCTGACAAATTTATGTTAACTAAACCCTTAAGAGTTTTTTAATGCTCCATTTCCCAGATGTGTACCCAAGTTTCAATTCACACTTCTCTGGAGCTTGTTAACAACAGCCAGTAAAATAATTACTGGATAAAATTGGTCTCATTAATAGAGAAATATTAGTTTATTTTTTATGATCAGTTTATACTGTTTGGTTCTTTAATCAGTTATAGGAAAAATAATATAGACACAGTGCCAGACTAGAGTCAAGCTCAACAGGGTCTTCTTTCCTTGCTGATTCAGCCAAGCCCATTCCCTTGGCTGTGGTTTTGTAGACAGTAGGTAGGGACAGTCTGAATATCATTCATCCATTCATGTGTGTCACTAATTAGATGGCAAGGCATTTAGCTACCTTATGAGATCCAAAGTTACTCCCACCATTTACCTGTGCTTCATTGAATTTCTTCATTTTGACATTCAGAGCACTGGGCAAAAATCACATCACATCAACATCCATCTTGGGCCTTTGTGATGCTTTGTTTTAATCAAACAGTCAGAGTCTCCCAGTTCTCACCAGTTCTATGTTACCTGCTAGCTGTCAGACAATGTTGGATGCCAGTTGGGACTGGCATGAGCCTGACCATTCCAGCCCTTAGAGCGAATCCTTATCCCAAAGTTACGGATCTGGCTTGCTGACTTCTCTTACCAACACTGTTCTAACATGCCATAGGCTATCCACCTTGGAGACCTGCTGCAGATATGGGTATGGCCTGGTGAGAGACTTACACCCTCTCCCCTGGATTTTCAAGGGCTGGTAAGAGCTCACTTGATGCTGCCAGAACTACAACACTTTCCAGGGTGCAGGCCCCTCTCTTGGGGTGAACCCATCCCAGGGCACCCAGACCATTACAAAGAAAAGAGAACTCTCTCTCAAGTGCCCTTGCTGGCTTTTCTGGGGTCATTTGCATCACCGTAGAATATGCTGTAAGGTGCCCATCTCCATCACTCTGGATTCGGATATCTGAACCGGACTCCCTTTTGGTCCCTTTGGAATTGCGCTCGCCTATCTCTCAGGACCGACTGACCCATGTTCAACTGCTGTTCACATGGAACCTTTCTCCACTTCAGCCTTCAAAGCTCTCATTTCAATATTTGCAACTATCACCAAGATGTGCACCCAGGATGGCTCCACCGGACCCTCACCCTGGACTTTAGTGACACCTTGGCGGCCCTTCTACTCATAACAGTGTACTCCCCTTGGCTCCCAAGCAATGGCTGAGTATGGGCACCATCCATTTTCAGGCCTAGTTGATTCATTTGTAGTTCGTAGTTTGTACTGTTTGGTTCTTTAATCAGTTATAGTAAGATTTATTTAGACACTTGTAGATACTTACATCAATAGTAAAGTTTTATATATATATATATATATATATATATATATATATATATGTGTGTGTGTATGTGTGCATATATATATATATATTTGATTTGCCTTCAGTTGATCAACTGATATGTATCTTGACATCATGAAGGTACTAAACTACTCTCCTTCAAAAATCGAAACTTTGACTACCTAGTACACATGCATTGAGGAAGAATGTCAGCTCATGCAACTTTAAAACATTGTTTTTTCAGGGGGGCAAGCCACCCTGCACCCCCTGTGTGGGATGCTGCTCCCACAATTGTATACACTAAAAGGGAATATTCCCCTACCTGGAAATTGTTGACTATTTGTATAAACAACCAAATGTGGATTAAACAGATATCGACCAAACTCCCTGTCAACCAAACCAACATAACATATATATATATATATATATATATATATATATATATATATATATATATATATATATATATATATATATATGTATATAAGACAAAAGTAAGAAGCCTTCCACTGAAGAACTGCGTATCACAAAATATCAAAGCAACAGGATAATTACCACAGTCACCATGTCCAGGGTAACAAAGTATACGACACCAGTAAAATGGAAGATTTTCTTTACTGGGATAAACATTTTTGGATCTCCTGATCCTTCATCAGATCCATATAAAACAAGTCAGTTAAAAAACTTTTAATACTGAAACATACCCAATCAATTCAGTGACACAGTCTCTCAATCACAATTTCACACATGCCTCCTAAGCCTTCTCCCTTTCAGAGCAGGTTTAATTGGTAAATAGGCATTGAGACCTGGAGGTTTGTTGGCCTGCAGCCTGCCTATGAAGCACATTTCTGCTTTCTCTACTAAATTGTTAACATCACCCCCTCTCTTGTTGTTACCTATTCTCTGTATTACCCTAAAATAAAAAGAATGTCCTTCCTTCTCTTTAATATGCTTAAAAAGTTTTTTTTACATCCTGCTGCCTAATGTCACTCAAATGTTTGGACACCTATCTATCTATCTATCTATCTATCTATCTATCTATCTATCTATCTATCTATCTATCTATCTATCTTTCTATCTATAGATCCATCTATCTATCTATCTATCTATATACTTATATAAATATCTGGGTTAGTCCACCACCTGGGCCATATGACCTGTTTTCAGTGGAGACCTGAGGAGAGAAGCTCCACATAAGGAAGAATACAATATTTTAACAATACTAGACATATAAATCACCATATAATGGCAGGCAAGTATGCAATATACAAATCAACAGATACAAAGATGGAGGAAATTCAGAAGAAAACAGAGTGTACAAGTTTTATACAGAATACAAAACAATGATTGTTGTTTAATTAACATAGCAAGTAAAACCAGAAAATATACATGATTAGAACTTCTAGACTTAATTAGATGTGTGAAGAAAAAAGTATTGGCAGTGAGGTAGAAACAGAGAGATAGGGAATGCATGATAGAGTCTTAAGTATAGAGAAGGGGGGAGAGGAAGAAGAGAGGCAGTAAAATATTTTGCAGGGAAAGAGAAGGTGAATTAAAACCGACAACTCTTTATTAGGATGAGAGAGGATGTACAATAATCACTATATTTTCCTAAGACAATGTATTAAGAATTCAGCTATTTAGTAGAGTAAGAATGGTTGAACACGATTTGTTAAATATTCTTTAGCAAGGAGAGCATGTTAAGGACATAATGAGGAAGTACGAGTTAGGTGGGGTGGGGGCAAGAGCAGGAAGGTGTAGTAGCAAGGTAGTTTTTTAGGTCTTTTTTGAAGAGCAAAGTAGATTTGATAGAATGTATATTACTGGGAAGATTTTTCCAAGTATGGGATATAGAGCATTTGTACAGCAGTCTCCCTATAGATTTGTTTGGTTTGTCGGTGTTGAGTAGGAATTGTTCTGAGCTACGGAGAGAATGTGTAGGCGTCTAGAGGGATATAAGAGTGACAGGGAGGGACAGTTAGTGGGTTTGTTAATTAGTGAATGGGCCATTTGTAGATGAGCTTGCTGAAGTGGTTGAGGGAATTCAAGCCAATGTAGTTTTCTGACAGAGAGGCAGTGGTGAGATTTATAGGGATGGTTGCAGGCAAATCTAGCAATTTGGTTGTGGGCTTGTTCATGTTTGGCTAAAACGTTGGTTTGGAGGTGTGTAAATATAAGGGATGAGTACAGTAGGCAGGGGAGGAGGTAGGCTTGGGCCAGAGACATCCTCGAGGCAGTGGATTGATATTTTTTGTTGCTGCACTGGAGACTACTTTTTTGATTTGTTTTTTTGATGCAATGTTGGATGTGAAGGTTGAATTTTAGTTGATTGTCTATTCTAACTGCTAGGAGTTTGGTGTGGGAGTCAGCCTATATGACAGTGTTGTCTACGGAAGAAATACAGAAGGAGACACTAAGCTTGGACATAGTTTTAGTAAGGAAAAGAAGTGTTCAATGGTGTTGAAAGAACTCTAAGTGAGGGTGTGGGGGTCTGTGAGGTTATTAGATCAGGTTACAAGAGTAGAATCATTAGCATACTGAATCAGTGAAGATGTGCAGCAGGCAGAACGTAGATTGTTTGTAAAGATGTTAAAGAGCAGGGCCCTAAGATGGATCCTTGAGGGACTCCTGATGTTAAAGAGTAGGGCCCTAAGATGGATCCTTGAGGGACTCCTGATGTTAAAGAGTAGGGCCCTAAGATGGATCCTTGAGGGACTCCTGATGTTAAAGAGTAGGGCCCTATGATGGATCCTTGAGGGACTCCTGATGTTGAAGAGTAGGGCCCTAAGATGGATCCTTGAGGGACTCCTGATGTTAAAGAGTAGGGCCCTAAGATGGATCCTTGAGGGACTCCTGATGTTAAAAAGTAGGCCCTAAGATGGATCCTTGAGGGACTCCTGATGTTAAAGAGTAGGGCCCTAAGATGGATCCTTGAGGGACTCCTGATGTTAAAGAGTAGGGGCCTAAGATGGATCCTTGAGGGACTCCTGATGTTAAAGAGTAGGGCCCTAAGATGGATCTTTGAGGGACTCCTGATGCTGAAGAGTAGGGCCCTAAGATGGATCCTTAAGGGACTCCTGATGTTAAAGAGTAGGGCCCTAAGATGGATCCTTGAGGGACTCCTGATGTTAAAGAGTAGGGCCCTAAGATGGATCATTGAGGGACTCCTGATGTTAAAGAGTAGGGCCCTAAGATGGATCCTTGAGGGACTCCTGATGTTAAAGAGTAGGGCCCTAAGATGGATCCTTGAGGGACTCCTGATGTTAAAGAGTAGGGCCCTAAGATGGATCCTTGAGGGATTCCTGTTTGGACAGATAGGAAAGGAGAGCAGGAAGTTTGCCATCTAACTGACTGTAGTCTGTTGTTACAAAAGAAAAATTAGCACAAGTGGTCTAGAATGGTGCAGATGTATCAAAGACAAAGAGAACAGCTATAAATATATATATATATATATATATATATATATATATATATATATATATATATATATGCCAAGGAAGTATGGGTAGTAGGTTTTATAAGTTTGAGATATTCTGATCAGATAATTAGGATGTAGTATGGTATGGGGTGAAAATGGCCTCTTGACAGAATTATATATAGAGAAAGGTTTTTAATTCATAGATTCAGAAATTATTACAAGCCTTGCAGAGGATTTGTAATATTATAGACATGCAATATATGCTCTTACACAAATTACTCCCACCCAGTAGTCAATCCCACACCTCATTAAAACACACTAAAATTATCAGCAAACTTAACAGACTCTACTTATACCTACAAAAGAAACTCACATGTTGTGGTGACATACACCCCAATCCAGGCCCATTCCAATTAGACACCCCAAGCCCCAATGTGAATAATACCCTACTCCAGAGACAGAAAAACTCTTAATATCAATGTAAGAAGTATCCTTAATAAAGGCCATGACCTCCATGCTCTATTAGCTTTATACACACCAGAAATTGTCATACTAACTGAGACCTGGCTAAAACCAGAAATTCACAATAATGAAATTACAGCACCAGGGTATAATATCATTCGCACAGACAGAGTGGGTAAAAGGGGAGGGGGGAGTAGCCATACTATATAAAAAGTACCTTATCCTTGCGCAACTCAACATCACTTTCCCATATTTCATAAATGTAGACTCACTCTTGCCAAACTAAAACTGAAACCCAAAAAATATAACAATATTATCGGCTGCTATATTCCCCCAGGGAACAATATCACTGTCATTTAAAACCTGCTAGAGTGGATCTCAGCCTCCCTTCCCCAAGAAAGTATCCTGCTAGGTGACTTCAATATAGATTGCTTAACTGTTCCAGCCAAAACCCACTCTCCCACATAAACCTACATGGACTATCCCAACTTATTACATTTCCCACTAGAACTGATAAAAGATCCAAACATCAATCCATACTGGACTGGATACTTGTATCTCATTCACCCATTCATCCCATTTATCTCTAGCTGGATGTCTACCAGACACCCTCAGCGACCACCAACCAACTTACCTACTCAGAAGCAAAACTCCCCTAATGACCAAAGTAACAGTACGGGAAATCAGAAACGAAAAACACTTTAACCCCAGCAACTTTAAGAGGAGCCTAAAATGCTGTAACTGGACCCCCTTGAAAAGGTTAACACTCAGTGAAGGTGTCTCGCACTTCAGTGCACCCTTCCTAAAAATATTAAATTACCATGCCCCCCCAGAACCACTAGAATTAAAACTAAATATGCTCCCTGGCTAAATAAAGACACCAGAATATTGCTTAAAAACAGGAACAAAACTTGAACACGATTTCACAAGAGTAAAACCCAAACAGACAAACAGGACTACCTTGAACTACGCAACAAAGCCAAACAACTCATTAAACTCGACAAAATATCCTACTATCAAAATATCCAAAAGAAACATGCTACTAACCCCCCAAAATTTTAGGCAGCAATCAACTTTGTTTTACAATCCGGGAAAACATCCACCCCCACACATAAAACAGAAAAGAACCCAGACAATATCCCCACCCAATTTAACAAATACTTTACTGAAACAATCCAAGCCCTAGCTGATAATCAGACTAATACTTATCACCCCACTTCATTAAAAGTATCTACACCAAATGAAATACTAGATAATAACACCCAATTCAACTTTCATTCACTATCAATCAAGACCATTCAAAAACTCCTTCAAAAACTCAAACCCACCACCCTGGCCGCCGATGACCTACTGATGAATATCTGCAAATAACTGCAGAAGTCATAGCCTGTCCTGTTACTATACTTATTAATTGATCCATCTCAGAATGTATAGTACCCCATTTATGGAAAATGTCACATATAATACCACTGCATAAAGCAAGTAACTCCTTTAAATTCAATAACTATCAGCCTATAGCTATACTATCCCCCTTATCAAAAATCCTTGAAAGAGTAATACACTCACGACTGATGGAATACCTGTTAGAAAAAAAATATTATCTACCCAGCAACATGGCTTTAGACCCTTCCATAGAACCACCACTGCACTTACATCATTCACTAACACCATCAATCATCACAGAAATAATGGACTTCTAGTATCTGCTACATTCTTAGACTTATCAAAAGCTTTCAACATGGTTAACTACCACAAACTTCTTCAATCACTCTCTACCTTAAACCTCAGCACCTCCTCTATTACATGGTTCAACAGCTATCTGTCATTTAGGCAGCAGGCAGTACAATGGCAGAACCAAATATTCTCCTTACTGCCTGTTTCCATAGGGGTCCCCCAAGGCTCCATCTTAGGTCCCTTACTCTTCACTCTTTTCGCCAATCAACTCCCATCCACCACCCCTAAAGCCTCCATTGTCCAATATGCAGATGACACCACTATAATCTGTGCAGCCCCCACATTCGATCACCTCTTCTCCCCAACACAAGAATGCTTCTCACTAGCCAAAATGTAGATTACCATTCACCAGCTCATTCTTAATCCAACTAAAACAAAATTACTCCTCTTCAGATCTCATAGATCTTTATCCCTAACAGACAACTTTGCCATCACCTCCAATAACAAAACTATTATTGCCCCATCCACCCACACCAAACTGCTAGGTGTAGAAATAGACAACACCCTCAGATTTGATTTGCACATTGCCCAAACCATAAAAAAAGTTCACAAAAAACATGGACTGCTCTACCGTAACAAACACTATCTTTCAAAGCAATCTAAAACAACAATAGCCAGAACACATCTGCTATCTACCTTGCTTTACGCTTCCCCTGTACTCACAAACCTTTGTAAAACATATCTAAGCAAACTTGAATCCTGCTATAATGATAGCTAGTTTTTGCCACAGAATCACCTTACAAAACACATCACTGTGAATCTCTCAACAAGCTTAACTGGTTAGAACTCCCTCTATTACTGCAATTAAATCAACTCTCACTAGCACACAAAATATTGAACCACTCAGACAAAATCCCAGCTCTTCAACATCTTATACATCCCCACACCACAACTAGAATCCTGAGATCTAGCACCCAAAACCACATAGAGGTCACCACATTTAACAATGAGACAGGAAAAGCTGCCTACAGCTACTCAATTTCTAAAGTCTGGAACTTCCTCCCTACCCACCTAATAACCAACAACACAACCACACAGTTTAAGAAACTCCTTAAGGTTCACTTCATGAACAACAGGCTATGCTCCTGTCTCACCCCAGGATAAAAAAAACTTAGATTACAACTAACTCCCATACACCACAATAATAATTGTTATTCTCTCACCCTATCCACAGTCTAGTCATGACTACAGGCAATGAAATGCCTTTAACTCCCAAAAATCATTACCAACTATATTTCCAACAAGTCCAGTAACCAATGGATGGCTATGTATAGCTTGTTAAATTTGGAATGTGTAATGTAATGTCCTACCCAATGATGTTCTTACTTACTTTGACTGTGTGCAATATGCTGTCATTTAATTGGAATGTTAGTTTTACCTTTAAGGAAAAGTTAATTCAAAATCTGTAAGATGTGAATGTATGTTCTTGGAGATTTTCTCCCTAGGCCTCCACTGACAATGGATCTGTGTCCAGTCAGACTTTCCTGGTTATCAAATGTAAATTAAAAATAAATAAAAATAAATATAAGAAGAAAGATGTCACGATGGTGCAGCAGTAGCGTTGTCACCTCACAGCAAGAGGTTCTCCCATTCGATTCTCAGCTGGAGTGCCTTCTGTTTGGATTTTGCATGTCCTCCCCGTGATCGAGTGGCATTCAAAAGACATGCATGAATGGGCGTGCCTTTGTTGAAGGTTGGGCATTGAGCTGGCACCTCGGCACCATAAAAATCTGCTGCCAATCATTAGTGGACCGGAGTTCTGCTGTGGTGACCCCTAGCCAGGAAAAGCCGAAAGAAGAACATAAGAAGAAAGACGTAGGATAAAGTGAAGGGTTGTTGGAACTGAGACAATAAATAAGTCAATAAAAAAAGAAATAGATAAAAAACAAGAAGAGACAGAGTTAGTCAGATAAAGGCAGATTGTAAGTCTAGCATACTTGGGAGTACACGTCAGAACTGTTTCATGGAGAGCAGGCCACAATTTTCTTGAAGCTCTGAGCGCATCTTGGCGAGCAAAAGATTTCTTGTAAGATGCAGGGAATAATCTGTGCTCTTATGGAGGTGGGATGGGAGGTAAGTGCCTTGTAAAATTTTAATGGTAAGTTTTTCTGTTAGGGTTCCTACAACTTCCCAATGTAAAAAAAATATATAAAGTGTGATATCTTTTGATGGTGGTCAGTTTTGCTATCCTGTAGAAGGCATCTACTGTTCACCATGAAGAAGGAGAAATTTTGAAATGTGAAATTGTTATGGTGAAATGATGATTGTTATTGTCAAATAATGAATCAGTGACTGCATAGGGTGGCAAATGCCCTTCAAGAAGATGGATGAAATCATATTATGGAGCAGGTTAAGGTGACACATCAATCCATGAACAGATGGCTGGTGGAACTGCTATGCTCCTTAGCCTTTTAAAGGTAACTGGCAGGCAATCTATATTGGTACGTGGTAACATTAATCTGTGAATTAATGAAATGCGTAGCTAATTGGTGAATTGGACAAATTGTTAGAAGCATGACATGACCATAGGTAAAATGGATATCAGATGAATGAATCATTTATATTATGACACATGGTAAAAAGAACCATATTTGAATGTCAGAATGAAGATTAAGATATTACATTGTTAGTAACGTAACTTTGATTACTATGTGAATATCCAATGAACTGAACACACACAAACTGGATAATCAAAAGAAGGAAAACGCCAGCCACAGTATAACAGTTTATTAAGGAACTCAGTTAACTGTGGTTTATTGATAATTGGTTAATTATTGTGATTGTATAAATAAACTGTTATACTGTGGCTGGCATTTTTCCTGTTTTGCTTATCCAGTTTGTGTGTGTTCAGTTTGTTGGATTAGTGTATTTGTGGAGGAGAATACAGCTGGTGCAGTTACAGATGGAAATTCCTGGTTCTAATGGAGACATCACTGACTTATTAAATCAAATGAGTCAGCAATTGGCTTTGCATTCTTCACAAATTAAAAGCCTTTTGAAAAGACAGAGCGGTGGCACTAATATATTCAGCAGTTTGTGCTTTCCACTAACCCAGCCATCCCAGCCCATGAGGTCGGAGAATGTAGAGTAGGAGGAGGTCAGACAAACCACTGTATATGGGCTGGATGGAAGAACAATTCTTTTAATTTTAATCAAAGGGGTGGGAGTCATAATTTGTAGGTTAAACCAGTGTCACTGGCCGAGTGGCTCAAAGACTTTGAAAAAATTTTGTTGGTGTATCAAAAGTTACAGATGGAGAATGGTCACTTACAAAGAAGCCTGGATTACAGCAAGTTCCTCGTGGTTTATGTTGCTGGAAGCATCCAAATGGTGCTGAGAATAACCCTGAGTTTATCAAAGATTTAGGTTCATAGGTGTGTACTAGGCTAATGGCCCTGGAGCCTTTATAAGCCTAGCCCATAGGATTACCCTGGCATTGTGCCACCCGACCTTAGTTTCCAGTGCCTCTGTCAAGTACACCCACTGTAGTGATCCCAGGGGTGAATTGTCCATTTACCATCCCCTCATCAAGGTTTTTCTTGAAGAGGGCCAGTGAGGTGCTTTGTTTGACATGTATGGGAAGTGCATTCCATAGCATGAGCAGTCTCTGGGTTATGAAACTGTCCCTCCAGCATGTTCTGTTGATTGTGGTAATGAGGTTGAGGTCTCTGGAGCGTGTTGTGTGGAGGGATTGGGATTTCTTTAGATGTAACATTTCTAACAGAGCTGGGTCAGACATGGCTTTGTAAGTCAAGCAGAGACCGCCTCTAAGTAGGCAATATTAGACAGAGAATAGTTGGAGTTTTTTGAGTCTGTCCATATAGGAAAAGTGTTTATATGTTCATAGGTTCATAGGTAGGTACTAGGCTATTGGCCCAAGGTCCTACGTAAGCCTAGCCAACAAAGTTTTCTGGCTTACGCCACCCAAGAAAGTTATTTTCCTGTTCCACTGTCGAGCAGAGACACAGAAGTGATCCCGGGGTCTATTTCCTATTTCCCATCCACTCATCAAGATTTTTCTTGAAGAGTGCTAATGAAGAACTTTGCTTGTCATAGATGAGTAGCCTGTTCCAGAGTATGGGAAGCCTCTGGGACAGGAATCTATCCCTCCAGCTTGTCCTGTTTATTTTGGTGACAAGGTTTAGGTCCCTAGAGCATGTAGCTCAGAGGGATTGGGATTTCTTTAGGTGTAGCATGTCCAACTGCTCTGGGTTGACATAGCTTTATATGTTAGGCAGAGACCACCTTGGAGTAGGCGATATGCTACAGAGTAAGCTGGAGGTTTTTGAGACAGTCAGTGTAGGGCATTGGTTTGAGGCCAGTAATCCTCTTTTTAAGATACTTCTGTGGCATTTCCAACTGCTGCAGATGTCTTGTGAGGTACATTCCAAAAGGGGCGTTGTACTCTATAATGGGTTTAATGAGTGTCGAGTAGAGGGGCACAATGACCTCTTTTTTCCTGGATGAGAACCCTTTTATGATAATGTGTGCCACATAGAAGGACTTCCTGACCACCGTGGTGATGTGACTATCAAAGCAGAGACTACTGTCCACCTCGGTCCCAAGGTCTCTTATCACACATTCGGCATTAAGTAGACTGCCGTTTATGTGGTAGTTCATGGGTACAGAGTTTTTACCAAGGGGGATGATGATGCACTTTTTTGCATTGCGCTTGAGGCCATGGCTCTGACACCAGACATCTGTCGCAGCGAGGCCCTTCTGTAGGATATCCACATCATTTGGAGACTTGACTATGGCTCCTAGTTTGCAGTCATCTGCGAACTTCATTAGCCAGATTAATTAATTGATTAATCAATTAATCAATCTGTGCATGATAAAATTACGCTGAAACCTTTTTTGGCATCAAAATCCTTGAAACATTAAGCTACCTCTATGATAAAGCAAGCATGTGTTAGAACGAAGTAAGCATGTCTTAGATATCAAATATAGGCTGCTTTTTTAGCATAGTGAGTGCTGCCAGCACAGATTGATTAATTGATTAATTGACAAGCAACAGATGCTATGAAAATGTATTTAAAGATGCTTATCTGTGGATGTAACATTGAAGTCTGATGAAGCGTCAGTAAGACGTGAAAGCACTTACTATTCCTTACCGGTTTTTATAGCAATTTTTTATTATGTTTTATCATGAATAAATCTTTGGATTTTAGCTATTACAAGAGTTATCCAGTCGATGGTGTACCTTTTATTTTTACATTGGATGGACTTTTGCTTATGAAAGGTACTTCACTTGGCGTTTGGTTTCCTTTTTTTGCTTGCTCCTTCTATTGTACAGTTTGTTTATGGCAGAGGACCATCAGATTGGCTTCCTATTTTTGGAGGATAGCATCTTGGTTCTGTTTGGGATAGCACGATCCATGCACTCGTGTAAGTGCTTATAGAGTGCATTTGTGTGCGATTCAGCAGTTCTAACTGTATTGTCCATCTGCATGGGTGTCATGAAGTTCACCACGTCTGTCTTAAGAAGCATGAAGTTGGCTTTGGAGAAATTTTTTACTGTGGTTTCCTTAATGGGGGGTGGGGGCGGGATGTGAATATCAAGGGTGATTAGCTTATGGTCGGATCAGACCAACAAGGAGTTGACTTCAGGTGTGAAACATCAGTCACTCATGTTGATAATGACTAGGTCTAGGATATTGTTGCCCCTGGTGGGGGTTTGGATAAGTTGATCCAGGGTATTGCAGTTTATGAATTCCAGAAAACGTTGAACTAAGGAGTTGGTACATGAGTAGTTTTCCCAGTTAATGGTGGGGTAGTTGAAGTCGCCCATTATTAGGGTGTTTAGTTGAACCCTAATATTTTCCAGTACATCAAAAAAGAGGAGTGGGAATCCTGGGGCATGGTGGGGGATCTGTAGCAAGCTACAATTTGGATTGCAGTTTTGCCCCGAGTTAGTTGCACTTGGATAACCTCGGATGCATTATGCTGAGCAACTAGCCTGGAGGTGTGGATATCCTTAATGAATATGAACACACCTCCGCCTTTGGTGTTTCGGTCCAGGTTACATGGCCGAAAAGTGTGGTATAAGTTATAGCCTGGTAGTGCAGAGGTGCTCTCTGGAGACTTGAACCAGGTCTCAGTCACTGAACAGATATTGATGTTCTCCATTTTAAGGAGTGCCTCGAGTGAGTGCATTTTGAGATTTAGACTTCTAGCATTGAGTAGCATTACCTTCAATTTTTGCTTGCCTGTTCCTGTTATGGTGGTGAATTTGTCCTTTGAACAATGCCTAAAAAAGGTACTATATGGGCAGCAAGCCTTAGCCAGTATCTGGAATCCCAGGGGCGACAGGTGCAGGCCATCTGTGGCAAAGCTTTGTGGTCTGTCGACCATGTCATCCCAAGCAGACAGATACTGGATCCCCTTAGAATGACACCAGAAGTTTAGCCAATTGTTGAACTCAGTCATTTTGTCCTTGTACTGCTGTATCATTCTGGGTGATGGCAAAATGCTACTCAGGGCTAGTGTCATACCTGCCTAGGCTACAAGATCAGAGAGCTCTTCCATGTCTCTTTTCATGTAGTCCAGGGAGGTACATCTCAGGTCATTCACACCAACATGGACAATGACAGAGTCATATTTGTACTTGTTGTGGAGTGACCTGAGTGCATGGGTTATGTGGCGGATCCTGGCACCCAACAGGCAGCTGACAGTAACCTTTTCCTTGTTTAGCCTGGTGAGTGGGACATCAGTGTGCCTGACTATAGTCACCTATGACTAGTAGGTTGGGTACATTGTTTTGCCTTATTGGCTGTGGTTGAGTGGCACACTGAGTCTGTGGGCTATGTGTCATTTGGGTTGTGTTGGGGGATGGAGGTTGCTTGTGTTTCTGATTTGGAGGTCTCTGTTGCTTAGACAGATTATTATTGAGAGCCTCCGCGAATGTTTTGTGTTACTATGTTTGGATTTTGGTGGTGTAGATTTAGTAAGACTATGTGATGAGTGTGGTGTGGTGCAAATGTTTATCTTCTCCTCTTGACTGTCAAGTTCAGTCTTGGTTGGAGAGAGCTTTACCTCCAGTTTGGCTAGATAAGTGCATCTCTCACAGGTTGTAGTGTTGGGTGGTAGGAGGAGAGGGTTGTCTGTGTACATGAGGCAATTTCTACATTGCCTCAAGATGCCCAGATTCATCAGATAGACAGGAGAGAACACTGGGAGCTGACCCTTGGACATGCCTGAATAAAAAACTATTTTCCTCTAGATAAGTGAGGAAAGTGAGTACAAGAGCTGTTTTTCTCAACGCCAGTGAGAAAAGTAAGTACAAAAACTGTTTATCTCTAGGTAATGAGGAAGAATTAGTGCTATAGTAATTAGTAGCTTAGTTAGTGCTTACAAGTTCTGAACAAGTGCTGAGCATGAATAAGCAAATTTAAGTGCTAAAACTAAGAATCTGTATCTGCACTAGACGAGTTACAGGGCAGAAACAAGTGCAAATGCAGGCTTTCAAATCAGAAAGTTGAGAGGGATGGAAGAGATTGCCCAAACGGCCAATGACTAAAATTTCTGGTCCAGAACCACTCCTTATGTGGTAGACAGGTTACCTAGTGCTTACCACTCCCACTGATAAGCTAGCCTTTGCTTCCCTCCAACACAGAATGGCTTGGGGGGGCTCAGAAACTTACATACAGTCCTGGATGCATCAAATCTGTATCTAGAACACTAGTTACAGAAAAGGTAGGAAACAGGCTTACAGTATTTTTTTTTTACAGAAAAGTAGCTAAAACAGCAGTAAAAACAACTCACATGCAGTGCAAGCTAGCACACTTGAGTATGTAGCAATATTAGACCAAACACAGTTTAAAAAATGCAATTAAATTAAAAAGGAATAAAAGCAAGTGCAGAAAGAGTTTATTAGGTAGAATGTGGTAAAGAGATGGGACTGGGGGAGTGTCCAGGATCAAATCTACAGTGGGGCGGGCAACTGCAAAAGCCACCAAATTTAAACTACAAGCCAGAAATAGGGTGGGACAAAACAGTTTCAGCAGAGATCTAAGCAATAATTAACAGTGCAAACTTTAAAAACAAAAAAATATACTCAGCTCTATATATTTGCAGATAGATTGAAAAGCAGTCTCTCAGAATACAGGTTCTAGCAATGAAATGCAGGCTGTTACTAACAGGTCTAATTTTATGCAAGTGATCCATGAGTTAGATAACACACAAGCTGTAAAAAACAGTTATACCAACCAAAGACACAGCAGAAAATAGGGGGAGGTGGGGAAAACAGTTTCAGCAGAGATCTAAGCAACAATTAACAGTAAAACCAAAAAAGTATACTCAGCACAATATATTTGCAGATAGATTGAAAAGCAGTCTCTCAGAACACAGGTTCCAGCAAAGAAATGCTGGCTGTTACTGTTTAAGGCCTTGGATCCTCTTTGTGAGGTACTTTTGCAGCCTCTTCAGTTGTTGCAGGTGTCTAGTGAGGTACATGCCAAATGGGGCATTGTACTCGATGATTGGCCTAATGAGGGAAGAGTAGAGGGAGACAATGACCTCTTTCTTCCTGGATGCAAAACCCTTAGTAATGAGATGTGCCACATAGAAGGACTTTCTGACCACAGTGTCAGTGTGGTAGTCAAAAGAGAGGTTGCCGACAACCTGTGTTCCCAGATCTGTTATAATGCCTTCTGTGTTTAGTGGACTATCATCGATGTGGTAGTTCATGGGAACTGGGTTTTTCCCAAAGGGGATGATGACACATTTATTGGCACTGAATTTAAGGTCATGGTTCTGACACTAATTGTTGGTTTCAGTGAGGCCTTTCTGTAGGAAGTCAGCATCACTTGGGGAGTTAATAATGGCTCCCAGCTTGCAATCATCTGCGTACTTTGTCAGCCAGAGTCCCTTCAATTTTGGCCTGGACTTCTGACAAGTACATACCAACCAGGAGAGAACCCAGGACCGATTCCTGTGGGACTCCACTCATGACTGGTCAGCAGTCTGACTTGGAGTCAGTTACATTCACACTGCGGGTTCTGTCTATGAACCAGTTTGCAACCTACCTAGTGATATAGGGGTTGATGCCTAGCTTGGTGAGTTTTTCTATGATTCCTGAGTGGGGAATGGTATCAAAGGCCTTGGCCAGATTAAGGAAAGCTGTATGAATCACCTTGCCTTAATCCACAGCTCTGGTGACTGACTCAAAGAAGTCAACCAAGTTGAGCAGGCATGAGCTACCCTTCACAAAACCAAACTGTATGGGATCCAGAGTTTGGAGATTCCCCTATATCCTTGTTAATTAGGTCCATGATGATGTGTTTCATAGCTTTGCATATCAGACTCATCAGGCTAATGGGGCGATAGTTCCGAGGGTTTGTAGTCACTCCTCCTTTGTGGAGAGGGATGACTACAGCTGTACGCAATTTGGTAGGGACAAAGTCTGAGGTGAAGCTGTGATTGAACATGGCACACAGGTGAGGTGCCTGTTCACTCTGCAGTTCACATAGAACACAGCCAGGGATATTATCAGGTCCCATAGAAGCTGTATTCTTGGCCTTGGACAGTGCTGTTTTAAACTGTGCAGCAGTAATACTGGGTGCCTGCAATCTACTGGTATTGTGATTGGTCCTTTGGGGGGAGAGAGTGGTAAAGTTGGCACTGAATCTGTTGGCCAGTATATTGGCAATACTTGATGGCTCAGTATAGGAGGTACCATTGTACAGTAGCTCAGAGCAAATATGGGCATTGCCATGGAGGTTCTTTACATAACTATAGAAGGCATTGTGGTTGTCTTTACTATCTTTTGCAATTCTGTTTTCATAGCTAGCTTTAGAGGATTTGATGAGGGATCTCAACTTTTTGTTGAGGCTGATAAGGGAGTTTTTCTGGTCTTGGGACTTCACCTTATTCTGCATCAGTTTCCTCCTTCTGTTGTAAAGTTTGTTTATGGCAGGGGACCACCAGATTGGCTTCCTTTTTTTGAAGGAGAGCATCTTGGTTCTATTGTGTATGACGAGATTCATGCATTTGTGTAGTTTTTCATTAGGGTTACCTTTGTGGGTGGGGTGAGATGTGGATTTCCAAGGTGATTGGTTTGTGGTCAGATCTAACCAGGGAGGAGTTCGCTATTGGTGTAGAGCAATGATCGCTCATGTTAGTAATGACCAGGTCAAGGATGTTGCAACCTCTAGTGGGTGTAAGAATGAGCTCATCCAGGACACTGGAATTAATGAATTCCAGGAAATGTTGGGCAAGTGTATTGGTACATGAGTAGTTTTCCTAGTTAATGAAAGGGTAGTTGAAGTAGCCCAGTATGAGAGTGTTATGCTGGATCCTAATATTCTCCAAGGTGCTTAGGAACATGGAGTGAGCATTTTGGGATATGGTTGTGGACCTATAACAAGCTACGACCTGAATCATTGTCTTACCCAATGTTAGCTGCACCTGAAGTATCTCTGATGCATTATGTTGGGCAATGAGTCTGGAGGTATGCACATCCTTTATGAATATAGAAACACCAATGCCTTTGGAGCTTCCGTCCATGTTCTGGGGCCAAAAGGTGTGGAATGAGTTATAGCCTGATAGTGCATGGGATGCTTTCTGCTGCCTTGAACCAGGTCTCTGTTACAGCACAAATGTCGATGTTCTCCATTTTAAGGAGTGCTTAGAGCAAGTGCATTTTGAGATTTAGACTTCTAGCTGTGAGCAGCATGACCGTCAGACTGCATTTGTTTGTAGCTGTTACGATAGTAATTTGGTCTTTGGAACACTGCGTAAAAAGGCACTACAGGGGTGAAAAGAACCTTGGCCAGTATCTGGAAGCCCAGGGGTGAAAGATGCAGGCCATCTCTGGCAAAGCATCGAGGTCTGTCAATCATGTCATCCCAGGCATAAGGTATTTGCATAAGGTATTTGATAAAGCTGGTATGGAGATTCTTAAAGCTTATGATCAAATACAACAATCAGATGCTTAAGACTTTGGGGGGAGTATTGGATGAACAAAATGTTATTATACAAAGAGATTTGATTTTTGAGCATTGCAAGACTAACTATGAAAATATGTTTTCCAATGGGACAATATATATAAAAATATTTTTGCATGAAAAATGAATAAAATAAGGAGAGATCTGGATGTAAACGCAAAAGGAAAGGCATACCCATGTGTGACTGATTATCATGGTAACAGCAGTGAAGGGTCCAATCACCATGTGAGGCGGGAAAAGGAAGTAAGTCATAACCAACGTTTCATAATGATGAACGAACGGATGTCTCTTTGGAATATGGCATGAGGCATTTGGAGAGACTCAAAAACAAGGGGCAGCAGTTTCAAAATCATTTGAGGAGCAGCTACAAGGAATATCTTGTGCAAGGGGCAAGACTGAAGAATCACAATTCTGTTCAGCATCAGCGGAGGAAATTATGGACTTAGCTCTTGAACTAGTTAATGAATTAAGTGCAAGCATTGACTGTGAACTATACTTGCTTGTATTAAAACAACGGCTTTCATTGTGAGGACTTTAGTGACAGACATTTAATTCAAAATAATATTGATGTAACAGTACTGATGATAATTTTGATGTTTTTATGGAGTGTATTAATAATGTGGTTTTGGATGAAGCAATTTTTATTACTGAATGTTATATTAAATAGTGTAGGTGATTTTATGGTATATAACTATCCCAACAAACAGATTCACATGGCACATGCCGATTTATTGGCAAAAGATTTTACATTTGTACCAAGTAGATGGAGGAAAGTGGCTGATTTATTAATTGATTTAAAATTATTTACACGGAAGTTAAATTTATGTTTGTGGCTCAACAACAACATGTGAAAAAACGATGCTGACTGTGTGTTTTTAGTTAAACCAAGTATGTTTAACCCACCTTTAATCAATATGGTGGGGGTGTTTGACAATGCATGTGAGTTAGATTTTAGGGAAACCTTAAAAGCCAGGGGTAGTGAAGAGAGTGACAAGCTGACAAATGATGAGAAAAGGTTATTAGATATTGCCACTGATAAAGAAGTTCGGGTTAGGAAACCCAGTAAAGGAAATGGAGTGGTTATTATGGAAAAAAGTGATTATTACAATTTTATGGCCAGCTTGTTAACAGATGATACTTATCAAGAGAGTTCAATAAATGAAATTAACATATCGAGTCTATATTGAATGTTCAAACATTCAAAATTCCGAATCTCATATGGTCGACACCATAGGATTGGATATTTGAATGTTCGCATGTTGTAACAGAGATCTCCGTAAGGGAAGATTTCCCTTTTCTGCACTTTAGTGCAATCTCGGAGTTGGTATATTTAAAGAGGGGGGTGTGGAGGGTGCGTGGGGGATGTAGGGGGACTTGCCCCCTGCTTAAAAGCTTCAGGAAGGTGTTTTGTATAATTTATTTATTTTTATTAGCTATTCAGACTTTTGAAAGTTTGATCATATAGTGCTGACCATATGAAAGTCGAACTTTCAAATGTTTGATTATCCAATATACACCCAACGTATCACATAGGAGGTTGGATATGTCATTGGGTAAATGATGAAAAAGCTTGCACATTATGAAAAATGAGCATCCTATTGTGTCAAGTATTTTTGGAATCCTTAAGATACATAAGGGGTTAAAAAATCCTAGTTTTAGACCTATTGTTGATGGAAAAAGGCCAAAAACTTGTTTTCAAGGGCGCCTGCAGGCAGGTGCAAGGGGGTGCACTTGCACCCCCCTGGATTTTATTAAGATATCTGTGATGATCTGGCAAAACAATATATTTCTCCATCATTACAACTTACATTTTTGCATCATTTCAACTTAGTTTTTTTTTTTTTTGTAAAGTCTGCATGCATCATTTGGAGGAGATGTTATTGGAGGCTACAGTCACATGATGCATATTTGATGAACCTCAATTTCTCCTTAAACTGTATCTCTCCATCTATAACAGTTGTGTAGTGCTTGGATGACTGTGGGCAGCGGATAGATTCACGTATCCTGACCTGAACAAACCAAACAAAGTTAAGAAAAGTATCGTCGTGTGGCAGACTGGTGGTGTACACTTAGTTTTAATTGTAGCTGAACAACGGAAGTTAGGGTGATCCTTCTCTACTAATGAGGTCATTTTTATTTGTACACTGAATCATGGCACCTTCCAGCTTGGAGGCAAAACATGAAAGTGGCACACAAGACGGAGTGTATAGTATTTTCCCCCTTGTGTCTAGTGCCCTCCCTATTCCCATTCCTAATCCCATCCCATTCCCATCCCATCCCATTCCCATCCCACCCCAATGCCCATACTGCAGACAGTTCCTGCAGCTAACAGATTCTCCACTGCATCCACGATGTGATGCCCGTTGGGCCTGCCTAGTAGTTAAGATTAACTTACTTGCAGATGGCCTTTTGGTCTTCCATGTTCCTGGGGGTGGTTCTGGTGGTTGGTGCCATTGAAGATTGTTAGACTGGAGACTGGAGATCCATACTGTACACCAAAAGTGACCTGGCTGTAAACTGCTACAAATAAAATGGTACCAATTATTTAAATGCACAATGGCAAAGATAATACTGTTGTATAATTCCAGAGGGAATCATGATTACTGTCACGTAAAAGTTTATTATGTATTATAAATGTGCCTTTATAAGTGTCATTGAACATAGATTTAGAATTATGTTTACGGTCTGATTTTACTGAGTCTAAGATTGAGTAAATCAGACCATAAACATAATTCTAAATCCATGTTCAACAAAACTTACAAGCGCACATTTATAGTAATACATAGAATAATAGCTTTGCAATATATGTCGCTGTGCTAATATTTAGACGACACTAAAGTAGTGTCGGATTTATAACAGACTGACAGGTAGTGTGTGTGTGTGTGTGTGTGTGTGTGTGTGTGTGTGTGTGTGTGTGTGTGTGTGTGTGTGTGTGTGTGTGTATAGGTATGCATTTATAAGAAGATGGTAGCATACCCCTCAGCTATCCAGATTTTTGCAGAATGTCCAGATTTTTGCCCCATATTTCACCTAAAAAGGATTGCAGTTGCTAAATAGTGACAGACATTTTGAGTTTTATGTGTCATATCCTTTAGAAAAATGCATACTAACACCAATCCTGTTATTCTAGCAATTTTATAAGTTCATCAGAGCAATATTTTGAATCTGACTGTCCCTATTTATTTTAGACTTTGTCCAGATTTCTTGCACTAACAGGTTGAGAGGTGTATGTGTGTGTGTGTGTGTGTGTGTGTGTGTGTGTGTGTGTGTGTGTGAAATGCCCTAGTTAGAGTTAGCAGATGGAATTTATTTTCAAATGCATATTCAAGAAATTGTGAGCTTCAAGGGAAGAGAAGTTTACTGCTGCTCATGCTAGGTCTGTTTACAATGTGCGACTGTTTTGTTTAGCAAATGGTATCACTATTGTGGTATAGAATTTTGAAGCAGTGTTAGTAGCACATCAGGTAGCATACTTACATCTTGATACAGAGGGCTGTAGGTTCTACTCCCACAGCAGTGTGGATTTGTATTTTAAGGGGCTGGGGTGCTGCAGTCCTAAGTATGTCCTCCTTTGGATGAGATGCCTAGTAACTATGAACCTCTTTTTCAGCTAGTCACCCATTCCCTATTGCAATATACCAGCTTACCATTTTTTTAATGTAACACAGGCAATTTATTCTTCAAGGGCAATAGGCACTGAATTTGTAGATGAAACACTGAAATATGAGTTGTTTTCTAGCAACAATTTCTTCATTAGTTTCAGATCTTTTTAATATGGAACTATTCAGATGACAGACTTCTGCAGAGATTGTGCGTATTGACTGATATTGGTGGATTGTAATGACAGAAGTTTGAGTGGCCTTTTATAGGTTCATAGGTTCATAGGTTCATACTAGGCTATCTGCCCGAGGGCATTTACAAGCCTAGCCCATAGTTTTGTGGCTTACGCCACCCCTTTAGAATGGGGAACTATACCCATTATTTTGCTGTGCCTCTGTCGAGCAGTGACACTGAGGTAATCCCTGGGGTATATCTGCGATCTCCCATCCATTGGTCAAGATTTCTCTTGAACAAGGCCAGCGAGGTGCTCTGCCTCACATATACCGGGATTTTATTCCACAGCATAGGGAGTCTTTGGGTGATGAATCTATCCCTATACTATAACATTTAATACTATACTATACTAATACTAATACTATTTAATACTATAACATTATTAGATATCAAAAATATATACACTGGCAATGACTGATACCTCAAAAGTCATAGAAATGTCCTCATAATGATGCAAATCTACATAATGACAAAAAACACCAATCCTGAACGTAAACATTCTTACTAACACTAAAAAACCATTATACAGAATAAATGCAAGTATCATTCAAATAATACATTGCAAGAGGTTACACTTATTTTCAATGTACAACACTCGTAGACAATTATTTCAATTAAGATGTTTTGTTCACGAGGGTGTATATATAATTTTATGACAGCTGAATGGCGTCTTTTTTAAATCTTGGACAAATGTACTTTTAGCCTCATCTAGCTGTGTTTATTGTATCCTGTATTGAGTCGTGTATGGTACGTGACCGTTGGATGTTTATACTGTTGTCCTGTGGCGTCCTGTGGCGTTCTGTGTGGATTAAAACCATTTTTTTAACCTTGGATTCTTGAGATGACTGGTGGAGTGTTTTCGCTTATTGGTGAGATCAGATTTTTCATAGTACTGTTTGACATTTTTTATTCTATGGTTAATTGCACCTGGATGGTCTCCGATGCATCATGCGTTGCCACCAGTCTTGAGGTGTGGGTGTCCTTGATGAATATGGATACCCCCCCTCCTTTCTTGGTATTGTCCAGATTTTGGGGCCGGAACACATGATAAGAGGTAAAACCTGATAGTGCTGGGGTGCTCTCAGGAGCCTTGAACCAGGTTTCTGTCACTGCACAGACATCGATGTTCTCCATACTGAGAAGGGCCTCGAGTGCGTGCATTTTGAGATTTAGACTTCTGGCATTGAGCAGCATTACTCTTAGTTTTTTCCTTTTTTGTGTTCTAGGGTGGTAGGTTTAGAATTTGAGCCTTGCCTAAAAAAGGCACTATGGGGGTGGCAAGAGCCTTTGCCAATATCCGGAAGCCCAGGGTGACAGGTGCAAGCCGTCCCTTGCAAAGCAGCGTGGCTTGTCCAGCATGTCATCCCAGGCAGACAGACATTGGATCCCCTTTGAATTACACCAGAGTTTAAGCCAATTGTTAAAGCTGATCATCTTATCTCTGTATTGTGGCATCATTCTTGGTGAAGGTAGGATACTGCTCAAGGTCAGGGTCATACCTGCCTGGGCTACATAATCAGAGAGCTCCTCAATGTCTCTTTTCATGTAGTCCAAGGAGGCACGTCTCAGGTCGTTTACACCAGCGTGGACAATGACTGAGTCGTATTTGTACCTGCTGTTGAGAGACCTGAGTGCTTGCGTTATGTGGCGGATTCTAGCACCCGACAGGCAGCTTACTGTGACCTTCTCCTTACTCAGTCTGGTGAGCGGGACGTCAGTGTGTCTGACTATGGAGTCACCAATGACTAGTGTGTCTGGCATTGTGTTTGGCCTTAAGGGCTGTGACTGTTTGACACTCTGACTGTGAGGTCTATGTGTTGCAGGTGTTGTGTTCTGAGGTGGTGGTTGTTTGGGTGTCTGCTTTGGTGGCCTCTGCTGTTTTGGTAGATTTTGATCAGAGCCGCCGAGTATGTCTTTGTGTGTTTATGTGTATGATTTGAGGTTGTGATGATACTATGTGAGACTGGGTCTATAGTGTGTGTGGTAACCTTCTCCTCCTGACTGGTCTTGCCAGTCCTATGTTGAGAGAGCTCAGCCTCCAGTTTGGCTGTATAGTTGCATCTCTCGCATGTATTTGTGTTTTGTGGGAGGAGGAGAGGGTTGTCTGTGTACATGAGGCAATTGTAACATTGCCTCAATATTCCCAGGTTCACCAGCTGAGCAGGAGAGGACACTAGCAACTGATCCCTCGACATGCTAGAAGGACTAGACAAAAAACTTTAAAAGAGATTCCGGGGACGTGGGTGACCGAGAAATGGGGTTTGCCTTTTGGGGTGCTATCTAGAAGAGTGCCATATCAAGGTAATAAGTACTGTAGGAGCAAGTGCTAGGTTTAACAGATAGAGAAAAGTCTACTTGGAGTCAAGTAGAGATGATCTTTTTAGGTATTAGAGAAAGTGCTAGTAACAGGGATGCTTAAAGGTAAGATTGAAAAGAATGCACTCTGCAGTGTGCACTAGAGAAGTTAGATATGAAAGTAGGTAACTTGAGTTTTACCTGTTTAAAAGTTAAGGTTTAGTGGAGAGTTACTATTTTTAAAACAGCAAGATGGACTGAAAGGGGTGGTTACTTTTGTATTTTGGTACTATGAAATACTGTAGGATGGCCAATAAATTTAAATAATTGAAGGGTGGGATTTCAAAAGTGATGGTTTTGTGATTACTCACATAAGCCAGTGAAAGTAGAGAGAAATGAGATATATGGTCAGATTAACATAAGAGGCGGGCAACTAGAAAGACAGTGGTATTTAACAAGACAACTTAAATGGGTGGGAGGGAGGGAAAAATTCTGCCTGACTCAGAACAGAGAGAGCTGTGGTCTCTTTTGAAGTTTTAATATGCTGTTAAAACAGAATGCAAGCAAAACACAAGTTAAAGAAAACAAACTACAGTATTCAAAATATAGAAAGGCAATACAGAAATACAAAAAATAACAGCAAACTAACCTTTCCTTCACAGCAAAGTGTAGCAGAGTCTGGATGAGCCTTTCTGGTAAAGCTCTGAAATGTTTTAGTTTACTCCTTAAATAGAAATTTTAGTTCCTAGCTCCACCCCCTCTGTTAACAAGTGATTAACCTTAAGTGACCTCTTCTGTCTTATGAATGAGTCCTTAATTAATCAGTTCTTATTTCTGCCTGACTCAGAACAGAGAGAGCTGTGGTCTCTTTTGAAGTTTTAATATGCTGTTAAAACAGAATGCAAGCAAAACACAAGGTAAAGAAAACAAACTACAGTATTCAAAATATAGAAAGGCAATACAGAAATACAAAAAATAACAGCAAACCAACCTTTCCTTCACAGCAAAGTGTAGCAGAGTCTGGATGAGCCTTTCTGGTAAAGCTCTGAAATGTTTTAGTTTACTCCTTAAATAGAAATTTTAGTTCCTAGCTCCACCCTCTCTGTTAACAAGTGATTAACCTTAAGTGACCTCTTCTGTCTTATGAATGAGTCCTTAATTAATCAGTTCTTATTTCTGCCTGACTCAGAACAGAGAGAGCTGTGGTCTCTTTTGAAGTTTTAATATGCGGTTCAAACAGAATGCAAGCAAAACACAAGGTAAAGAAAACAAACTACAGTATTCAAAATATAGAAAGGCAATACAGAAATACAAAAATAACAGCAAACTAACCTTTCCTTCACAGCAAAGTGTAGCAGAGTCTGGATGAGCCTTTCTGGTAAAGCTCTGAAATGTTTTAGTTTACTCCTTAAATAGAAATTTTAGTTCCTAGCTCCTAACAAGTGATTAACCTTAAGTGACCTCTTCTGTCTTATGAATGAGTCCTTAATTAATCAGTTCTTATTTCTGCCTGACTCAGAACAGAGAGAGCTGTGGTCTCTTTTGAAGTTTTAATATGCTGTTAAAACAGAATGCAAGCAAAACACAAGGTAAAGAAAACAAACTACAGTATTCAAAATATAGAAAGGCAATACAGTAATACAAAAATAACAGCAAACCAACCTTTCCTTCACAGCAAAGTGTAGCAGAGTCTGGATGAGCCTTTCTGGTAAAGCTCTGAAATGTTTTAGTTTACTCCTTAAATAGAAATTTTAGTTCCTAGCTCCACCCTCTCTGTTAACAAGTGATTAACCTTAAGTGACCTCTTCTGTCTTATGAATGAGTCCTTAATTAATCAGTTCTTATTTCTGCCTGACTCAGAACAGAGAGAGCTGTGGTCTCTTTTGAAGTTTTAATATGCGGTTCAAACAGAATGCAAGCAAAACACAAGGTAAAGAAAACAAACTACAGTATTCAAAATATAGAAAGGCAATACAGAAATACAAAAAATAACAGCAAACTAACCTTTCCTTCACAGCAAAGTGTAGCAGAGTCTGGATGAGCCTTTCTGGTAAAGCTCTGAAATGTTTTAGTTTACTCCTTAAATAGAAATTTTAGTTCCTAGCTCCACCCCCTCTGTTAACAAGTGATTAACCTTAAGTGACCTCTTCTGTCTTATGAATGAGTCCTTAATTAATCAGTTCTTATTTCTGCCTGACTCAGAACAGAGAGAGCTGTGGTCTCTTTTGAAGTTTTAATATGCTGTTAAAACAGAATGCAAGCAAAACACAAGGTAAAGAAAACAAACTACAGTATTCAAAATATAGAAAGGCAATACAGAAATACAAAAAATAACAGCAAACTAACCTTTCCTTCACAGCAAAGTGTAGCAGAGTCTGGATGAGCCTTTCTGGTAAAGCTTGCTCAAGTATGCTTGAAATGTTCTGAACTGGGCAGTTTATTACTGCTTCATATGTTTTGTTTCACTGCTTACTGGAAAAATGTTCAAAACTACAAATTTAAAACACACTCTAACAAGTGGTGCTGTATTATACAAGGGATATAATTCAATTATTATATATTATAATTAATACAATCAGGAAGGTGAATCACAGTACTTTTGCATGGTCCTAAAAATGTGTGCAAGGGGGCCTATGATTTGAAAACAGCCCAAAGATAAACTTAACCCGCCAATGCCCAAATGCATTCCCCTTGAATGTGAGTTTCAATGCTGTTTCAGTGAATGTGAGTTTCAAAGGCATAGAAGTTATAATGCTAAGTCTGTTTTCATTGAAAGAATAGCAAATGTCTCAGTGTTTGTGCTATAAAATTTGAAATAAAAGTTGTAAATTAAATCCAAATATATTTAGTCATTGTAGAATTAAAGTATAAAACAGTATGCATACTGAGAGTTTTCAACAGTGTTTATGGCAACTGGGAAGAAATAGCCAACTAATGGGACACTGTTATGGCTGCGTGTGAGGGGCGGGGGTTGCTTGTTGGGGCTCTGGGTTTGCACCCCCCTGCAAAAAGTCCTCCCTTGCTTGTTTTATAGGTAAATACTTGGATTTTCACATGAAAAAAGGTTTGTAGTCCTTTCATATATATGTAAGGACTCTTGGCAATTTTTGGCAAAATTAAAACAAATTGATTATGAGGAAAATGTGATATTCGTGACTATAAATGTACGGAATTTATTTTCAGTAATATCACAGGAAGAGGGTTTAATGTGGTTTGAAACACAATTGTTGGCATTGGGTGTATATGATCAGGATCAAATTAATGTGATTGTAACCTTGATGGAAGCAGTGTTAAAAAACAATTATTTGTTTTTAGAAGGTCAGTATTACAAACATACCGCAGGAGTGGCAATGGAGGAAGCATGTGCCCCCATTTTTGCCAAATATGTTATGTCATTTTGGCAAAATGAATATATATTTAAAAGCAGCTACATAAATAGTATAACATATTTTATGAGATATTTGGATGACTTGTTTTTGATATGGACTGATTCAAAAAGTAAATCGGATGAATTTTTAATATATATTAATGAGACGGTGGAATGTTAGTTTACCTATGAGTATAATTATGATAGAGTCACATATTAAGATGTGGATTTGAGGATGGATAAAGAAAATAAAAGATTGGTGTCTGGGATATATAGAGAGCCTACCTTCTCTAATTCATATTTAGATTATTGAAGGTGGCACCCCTTCCATCAAAAAAAAGTCTATAGTAAAGGGGGGACCCCTTCCATCAAAAAAGTCTAAAGTAAAGGGACAGTTTGTATATGCTGCAAAGATAGTGACCCATGACAGTGATTTTGTTGTAGAAATTAATTACATTTCAGATATGTTTAGTAAAAGGGGATATCCAATAGAGTTACCTAGCAAAATAAAGGAAAAAGTGATTAAAAAATGTCAGGAAGGGGTGTACACACCCATTTTGGGTGTTAAAAGCATTGAGTGGGTGGCCTAATGGTTAAAGTGTTTGCCTTCCAAACACAAGGTGCAGGGTTTGAGTCTCACAAGGGATAATTGGCTAAGCTTGAAATGGCTTGAAAGGGCAGTTAGCTTAGTACTAACCTATGAACCTATGAGTGTGCAATAAATTGCAACACTCAACATAAAGTAGATCAGGAAAATAGGAATTTGAGTTTCATTTCCACGTACAATAAAGACTCTGATATGGCATGTTAGCTTATTAAAAAGAACTGGGAATTACGTTTAGATAAAAATGTGGCAGAGAAATTGGGTGGAGCACCCAAAATAGTATATAGAAGGAATCCATCCTTCAAAGATATATTGGAGTATGGTAGTAGTCTGAATGGTGGTTTAAATAATAGAAACAGGAGTAACTTCAAATGTGGTATGTGCTCACAATGCCCCCATGTTGTAACATTGGGGGATGTATTTAGGTTAAATGGTAAGACTATAGTCATCAGGGGCATTATAATTGTCAGAGTAAAAACGTGGTGTCCATGGCAAAATGTTTAAAAAGTCCTGTATTTTATATAGACAGGATGTGTAGGCATTTTAGATAAAGGATATATGAGCATTTACAAGATATAAAAATGGCAAGATGACCAATGCACTGTGTAGGGACATTAAACATCACCATGACCATGTATAGGGAGTGATTTACGAGGGAGAGTAGTAGCTGAACATTTAGATATATGTGAGTTAAAATGGCAACTTAGGTTGGATGCCACAAAGTACCCTGGTATCAATGGAAGTGTTAGTATCAACTGTGTGTTAAAAATGGAAAATATGTTGGGATAAAAAGTTTTAACAATTGGTTTTGAATGTTGGTTGTTTAGTAGTTTTATATTGTATATTAAGTTTTAATTGATTTATTGATAATCGGTTAACTATTGTGATTGTATAAAAGGCCTGGGTGGAATGAAAGTATACATTCTGAAGAAGTCCCTACACTGGAGGATGAAAGCACTTAACTGAGCTCCTGAATAAACTGTTATACTATTGCTGTCATTTTTATTTCTTTTGCTTATCCAGTACTATATGAATACACCTGCAATAAATTCAGATCGACCTCCACTGGAGTTTGATGTTAATGGGATGGAGGATTTGCACATGATACTATGATGACAAAAACGAGAGACTGAGCTACTTAACACCTTATCAGTCATGACTGGATAGCGTTACTACCTTAGAATTTTATTTGAATGTACCTACTCCATGCATAGCATACAGCTCTGTAGTGCTATAAAAGGACAGAAGACAAGTAGCTCCTTTGTTTCTGGGGATAGAGAAGAGATTGATCATGTACATTTTGACATATCTACTAGCCACAAATGTGTCAAGTCTAGCACATTTGCAAATGACCCAGTGTGTGTGTGTGTGTGTGTGTGTGTGTGTGTGTGTGTGTGTGTGTGTGTGTGTGTGTGTGTGTGTGTGCGTGTGCCTCTGAACAAATTTGCTGTTGGTAGAAATTGTCTGTTAAATTTGTATAGGATGACAGTTACTATTGCTAAATATTACCTGTAAATCATGTCACAATTAAGATATTGCATACAGTGCCATATCTTAGAAATTCAAGAGAAGGGACATGCTCAAAGAAGATAGGTTTGCTGAAGAGATTACTTGCCTTCATTTAATTTATTTGAATCCGGTTTTAGCCACTGCATAAAATCTGCATAAAGACTGTTATCAGAGACAAATAATTAAGTCAGAATAGGCAAAAATAAAGAAACATAAATAAATACATAAATACATACATACATACATTTAAGACATTATTTCATCTAAACACATGATCATCAAAATATTCAAAATACACTTGACATAATTATGCCCAGAACCCCTTATAGGAGGCATACCCCTTGCCCCCCACCACATAAAAGGCACAGTACTCGACATACCTCATAACTCACACTCTAGTTACAGCTGTAACTCTAACCTTCTTCCTAACTCAACTGTAAAATTAAGTGTAACCAACAACCACAAACCTGAACATAACCCTAATGATCCTTACTGTAATCCTACTCCTAACCCCAATAGTAATTCAAATTGAAACTTTAGTCTTAACCCTGGCATAAACCCTAGCTTTAACCCTAAAGTCACTGCCATGCACAAGAACCACCATACTCACATTTGATCAAAAGGCATTAGTCGAAATGAACCCTTATTCATTTCATATGCAGATTAAGCATGACTGAAATCTTTCAGTCTTTCTAGTTCTGATTGAGTAGCCTGACCTCATACATTTAATCCAAAAACTGGTTTACAGAAGAAACCAAAGAAATCTCTTCACAATAGTTGACATCTTAGGGTATTGTATTTATTTTTAGCCTACAATATGCATACAGTGCTTTTATAGCTCGGAAAGAGAAAGAGAGAAATTTCACCCGAGGAAACTAGCACACCTTTGATGCAACATCACAATAAATGTCAGTGATATGTAATTATGAATGTTCTTAGATGAGAGACAGACCTGTACTGGTATTCTCTCTGAAGTAGTGACCCATCCCAGGTGATGCCACACATGAACGCATGTCATTTCAGGTTGTGATCACAAGTTCCACCCCTCATGAATAATGAAAACAATGAGCTGATATATGGTACACGAGTATCAGGATATAAAGTTCCACCCCTCATGAATAATGAAAACAATGAGCTGATATATGGTACACGAATATCAGGATATAGGAGCAGTGTTAGGCAAGTGATCACCAGGGTCTTAAGATGCCTAGCCATACATACCTTTAAGTATACACAATTAAAACTCCATGCATCATTCTTAAGAATATGCTTAAGAAAGGTGACTCATTACTCCTAGGTCAGCATACCTTCTGAATAAGATTTATTCAGCAATACCTGTTATCATGAAGTGTATTGCATAAAACTGTATTGCTAAACCTTAATATTAATTATTTCCCTTTAAAATAAAAATGCCATGACAGCTGAAAAAATATTACACAGTTTAGATCATTTTGTTCTTAGTACTAAATGTGTAAGGTGAAACAAAGATCCTTTTCTTGGTTTCATTTTTTTGTAGCTTTTCCTTGATGAAAAACAGGGTATGTCTTCTGTGTGAAGCAGCCCTCATGTAGTACACAGCTGCAAGCCATGTTCTAAATAAATCATTGCTTGTTTTTCAGCAGAGAGAATTTGTCATTGAGAAAAGAGCTAATTCCCTCCCTCTGCATGACTGGCATTTTGCTCTATAGCTGGAATGCAAGAAAGTCAGAGAAAAACGGAGAGGGGAAGACAGAGAGATACTGGCAAGACAGCGAGGCAGAGTGAAATTGAAAATGAGCTGTTTAGAAGAGACCACAAAATCTGGCAGATTTACAATTGCACCATACTAACACTAAATGGCAAACAATTCTTCTGTTGTGTATAAAGTACAGAATGATAAATCAGACATTACTTTTTGCTCACATATTTTCCTTCATGTATTGTTTTGTGATTAGAATGTCTTCATCCTTTTCAGACACATCTGCTCACTAAAAATGTAGGCATGATGACATCAAAAACTAGCAGCATTGGACTTGGCAGCTCCTCTTTAAAAGTAATTCATTGATTTGTTTGTTTGTTTCGTTGGTTATTTTTGAGGATGCCTCTGGCATTTTATTGTTTTCTGTAAATTCTGCCATTTAATTGATTTATACTTCCTGTAAAGCTGTCACATTGTGGAGTTAATAAAAGATTATTGTTAATTCCATAACCAAGTCACTTCATGGCAATTACAAGTCTATTAACTGCATTTAGCAGCTAGAAGAGCCTGATCAGTTTAACAGGAGCAATCTTGAAAAGCCGCTTTCAATAAATCAGTTAAATAGTTGCAGAAACATAAATACTATAAACCTCTAGTAATCAGCATGGAAGAATGATTTCAACATGATACACATGTATATATTGTCATCATTTTTGTAAAAGGTGTATATTTCTTTCTACCAAATAAAGAGTATTTTTCCTTGGTTCTGAAATAATTTATGCAGGGGCGGCTCATGCTATTGGACTGCAGGACTGCAGCCCTTCAAGCTGTGCAGCCCCCCAGCTGTAAAAAAGTAAAATAAAACAAAAAAGAAAATAAAAAAAAGTGAGTCCCGGGACATCGCCTATGCGCGACATTCAGACTGCTGGTGAACCAGTCTGGAGCATGCGCACAGAATCCAGACTGTCTCCACCAGCAGTCCGGAGTATGAAGACAACATTCAACTCCAGATTTTCCCAGCAGCCTATGCAGTTACAACTGCATACACTGGAAGGGGATCGGACTGCAACATCCACAGGCAGGAAGAACTATGTGCTCTTGCGGGAAGGAAGGAATGGATTTACAACTAAACGGGAATTACTTGGCACGGAAAGGACTTTGCTATACAACAGCTTGAGCTCAGTGTGTGTGTGTGCGTGTAAAATGCCCCATTTACTACATGGTGGTAGGTAGAGAATAAGGCGTGAACCCTGTATCTTGGGGCCAAGTGGCAAGAGCCTGAATTCCCTACCCACCACCATTTATAAAAATTTGCAGATTTTTGCCTCATATTTGTTCTGTTCCTCATAAAATCTGTGGTTTCTGTATTTTTGTTTCTTAACACAGTCAGTAGTGCAGTGGTGCAGTGGTAGCATTGTTGCCTGACAGCTACAGGTTGTTTGGTTTGATTCTTTGCTGGGGTGCCTTCTGTGTAGAGTCTGCATGTCCTCCCTGTGTTTGGGTGGGTTTGCTCTGGTGTCCTCCCATCTTACAAAGACATGTGTCTGGAGTGTTTCTGCTGAAAATTGGCTTTTGTTCCAAGTCAAACTTTCCTGGTTAACAAATATTAAATAAATAAAAATGACAAGCATTTGAATTTCAGACTTCATATTCTTCAGAAAGTACATGGTATCACAAAACCTATTATTATAGCAATTTTCTAAGTTTATAAGATGAATATTTGAAATTTGTCCCTATTTTTGGGACTGTATTTCCACATTATTGACTCTGTCCAGTTTTTTGTGCCAAGGTTGAGAGCTATGTTGAGAACTGAATTCACTGAATATGTTTGGGGGCTGTATTCCCCCATTATTGGCTTTGTTCAGCTGTTTTGTGCTAAGATGTTGACAGCTATGGTGAGAACTGAATTCACTAAATGTAGCCATTTAAGTTTCAGTCTTCCTTTCTTTCATAAAACAGGTGATTTGGCATAGTGGTATGTTGCTCTCACTATTTTGCACAGGGTCCTGGGTTCAATACTTGGCAGTGAAATGTATGGTGGTAACACAGCATTTTATTCTAGCAACTTTCCAACATTATATAAGCAATGCTTAAAATGTGTCCCTGTTGTTTGGTCCTCCCCCCTAAATTTTGGCTTTTTCCTGATTTCTTGTGCTGCAAAGTTCAGAAATACAGCTGAGTGTCAAGCAGATTTTACAAGAAGCTGAGAGCTGCAGGGGAACAAAAATTTAGTGCTGCTTATGCTGAGTCTGCTTGCATTGTTAATAGCATAACAGGTAGTGTACTTGCTTTTGGTGCAGAAGGGTGTGGCTTCTACTCCCACAGTAGGTAGATGCATTGCTGATACTGTACTGTATTGTAAAGGTGGTGGGTGCTGCAGTACTTTTTGGTGAAGATACCTAGTAGCTATAATTACTGATCAGTGTACTAAAAGCCCAATCTCTTGACCCACAAGCAATACACTGGTTTACATCTTATCTTGAAAATAGACAACAAGCAGTGCTCTGGGACAATACTCTCTCTACACCTTTACTCGTAAACATTGGAGTCCCTCAAGGATCTATCCTAGGCCCTCTTCTTTTCTCAATTTTTATTAATGATCTCAACACTGTATTTCCTAAAGCCACCTGTATACAATATGCCAATGACTCGACCTTGATATGCACTGCTAAATCAGCAACTTCTCTTCAAACCCTCACTCAAACAGTATTTAACACTGTTGAAAATTGGTTTACCCATCATTGCCTTCTCCTAAATCCCAAAAAAACAAAACTTCTGCTTTTTGCTCCTACCCTAAAGTCACCAGAGATCGACTTCATAATTACCTCTAATAATGAAACTACTATTTCCCCTGATACTACTGCACGTCTCCTGGGCATTACCATAGATAACAAACTCAACTTTGATGACCATATCAACAATACTATTCAATCTGTTAATAAAAAGCTAGGCTCCCTGTATAGAATCAAACCCTTCCTCACTCCACAAGCTAGAACCTCCATTGCCCAGATTCACCTCGCTTCCACCCTATTCTATGCTTCCGCTATATACACTAATCTATCAATGCACAATCTAAGCAAGCTTGAAACCAGTTATAACAACATAGCCAGATTTGCCACAGGCACTCCTTTCAGAACCCATCACTGTCTTAATCCCAAACAACTTGCATGGTCCGAACTTCAAAACCATCTTCTGTATAATCAACTAGTGATCATACAAAAAATTATCTACCACCCAAATAATACCCCTATCCTTACTAACCTGATCTCCCCTTATAAAAATCTGGAAACACTTCGCTCAGCTAATAAGTTACTCATTCCCAATGTTAAATCTAACAACAAAGCAGGCGACTCACTCTTTACTAATGTGGTGGGCAAAATCTGGAACCAGCTCCCTAGAACACTCACATCTCTCTCATCTACATCTCTCTTCAAAAAAAACCTCAAAGAACATCTGAAAATTCTCTGGCTTTGTCCCTGCTCTAAACCAGACTGAATCCTACTTCCTCTCCTTATTTCTCTCATCTTGCTTTCAACCCTTATTCCTGTTCATGTGCCCTCTACATCAATTTTTCTATGCAAACCAATCATATATTAGCAAGGGTATTATTTTTTCCTATTCTATTCTTCCATAACCTTCTCATGCCTCCATCTCTTTTTCTTAGGCCTAAATATTATCATCTTCAGACCTTGTATGTATCTAAAATTGCTTTATCTTAAACCATGTTTTGAGTCTATACCTCTAGACTTGATTTGAATTTTTAAAAGTCCAAACATTGAAATGTATGTATAGTATTGTTTAAGTATTGTATTTTCTCTTTTTACCTGCTTGGAGCTTATCTCCCTGGGCCTCTACTGAAAATGGACATGTATCCAGCTAGACTAGCCCAGTCAACAAATGTAAAATAAAAATAAATAAATAAATAAATATGAACCTGTTATCAGTTTACCATCCATTCCCTATTGCAGTATTACCAGCTTATCATTCTTTTAATGCAATATAAGCAATTTATTCCTCAAGGGAAACAGGCACTTTATTTGTAGATGAAACAATGACATATAAAGTTGTTTGCTAGCAACAACCTCTTCATTAGTTACAGATTTATTTAATGTGGAATTATTTAGATGACTTTTACTACTTCAGAGATTGTGCATATTTACTGATACTGGTGGACTGTAGAAGTTTGAGTAGACTTTTATGATAGAAATGTTCTGAATTTGGGCAGTTTTTCTTTATTGGTGCATGCATTTCGTTTCATTGTTTACTGGAAAAATGTTCAAAACAACAAATTTAAAACGCCCTCTAACAACTGTACTATATTGTACAAGGAATATAATTTAATACGATCAGGAAGGTGTATCAAAGAGCACGTGTATGTTTCGTGTGCAAGGGGCCTATGATTTGAAAACAGCCCAAAGTTAATTTTTTTCTGCCACTGGCAAAATGTATTTTTTTTGAATGTGGGTTTCAATGCTGTTTCAATGAATGTGAGTTTCAAGGCCAGAGAAGTTTTAATGCTATTAAGTTTGTTTTCATTGTGAGATTGCATCTCTTTGTTTAGCAGATGTGTTAGTGTTTGTGCTGTAAAATGCAAAATAAAACTCTCAAATGAAATCCAAATCATCGTAGAAGTAAAGCAGTATGCACATTAGTGTTTATGGTAAATGGGGTGAAATAGCCAAGTAATGGTTCATTGGAATGACTGCAGAGGGGAGGCTCTATTCGACCATGATTTTGTGAGGGGAAAGGGCGGCAAACTCAAAGACAGCCCCAGCTGAACTATACCTCTCAACTGTCCAGATTTTCACAGAATTAATAGATTTTTGCTTCTTATTTTTGGTTTGTTCCTCATAAAATATGTGGTTTTCTGGCAAATAATTTAGAAATTAAGTCACTAAATAATGACAGACACTGAGTTTCTGACTTCATAACCTTCAGAAAAATGCATGCTAAAGCAAGATCTGCTATTCTATTAACTTTCTCATTTTATACAACAATTTTTAGTACTGTTTATATGTTCCCCCAGTATATTTGGCCTAGTCCAGATTTCCTGCATTAACAGGTTGAGAGGTACATGCAAATAAATTGCTTTATAGAATTAGGCATATCCAAACCTCTCAACTGTCCCCAATTTTGGCTCAAAATGTTGCTCTTCCCCTAATAATCCCGCTGCAAAATGGCAATTTTCGAAGAAAACGTGGAGGGTTTATAATTAAGAAATAATTAATAATCAGAGTTATAGATTACTTTTATTTCAGAAATGCATGTAGATTATTTTATTTTGTCAGCTGCTCAAGTTAGCAGTACTAATATTAAAAAAGTGTCCCTCCTTTGACAGGTTCCCAGCTGTATTGTGTGGCTATTTTATATTTTTGCATCACATTTTTGGTTCATTTTTCATAAAATTGTGTTTTTTTGGCAAATTAGTGGCAAATCATTAAAGACTGAAGTTAGAAAATAATGACAGACATTTGAGTTTCAGACTTCATATCCTTCAGAAAATTCATACTAATGCAAGGCCTACTATTCTATAATCTTTCTAAGTTTATAAAAGCAATATTTAAAAAGTGTCCTTATTTTTGGGCCTTTGCCCCACTTCTATGTATGGCTTTGTCCAGATTTCTTGCTCTGAGGTTGAGAGATATGACAAATGTTTGTACTTTTCTTTTTCCACTGAGGAAAGTCATGTTAGGCTGAAACCAGTCTGGATTATTGAATTGTTCGATATGTATTAAAACACTTAAGTTTTACCTTAGTGTTGCTGTAGTTTTGTTGCTGATATATACTGAGTTTTGTGCTGGCATTTTTTCAGTTACATATATGACAAATGTGTCAGGGCCATCACACTCAGCCAGAGACGTTTCAAAGTGTGACATACTTGTTGCACCCCACTCCCCAATGTATTGACTCTGGATGTGTCCAAGCAAGGCAAGGAGCAGTTATGCAGTGTAAATGTGCAGAGTATCCCCCATCTAAGGTAGACACAAGTACTACTTTTATTCTGTCCTTGAATTTGCAGAATGTTCTGGTTTCTGTCATATTTTTATACTGTTGATTTATGCTTATTATTACTCAGAAAGTGCCTGTTGCTCTGTGTTTGAGTAGCAATGCTTTAATGACCATCAGGTAAGCTTGTCTGAGATTGTAAGATGCAAGTAAGCTTTAATAAGCATACTGTTAAAGAATTGCCAACATTGAAAGCCTTTCTGTTGTTGCGGTGCAGAGAATACTTACATAACTAGATAATGTATAAGCCTTGGGTATTGAAATGCATATGACAATATTTGTAATAAAGGACATGATTACATTATTTTAAGAAGCTAATTACATTTTTTGGAGACTTGCAGTCATCTTTTCAGGCTTTACCTGTAAACCAAACAGAATACCAATCTATCATGTGTGGTCCATTACCTGTACAATAATCATTTAAGCAATGTATCTTGAGCTTGTTTCTTGTTTGCGTTTCATTTATTTACTTTGATCATGTTTTCCCCATGAAACAAGTAGATAGTTGTTGTCAGGCAGCAGGTCTTTTTTGGATAAGAAACATTTTTACAAGTGGGGGTATCACAGAAATTGCTACTTTCAGCATGTTACTAGGTACTTTAATAAAGCTGAATATAAATTAGAATTAGAATTTCAGTGCAAGGAGAAGTGGTTTGAGTTGAGTGCTGCTTGTGTTTTTTATACTTGATTTTGACTGACATTCCAGTAATGTATTTAAAAAGTAATTTATTTTTTCATGCCTCACAACCTTTTTGTTTCCATCTAGATATTAAGTAAGCTGTCATGCAGCCAATGCATTGAAATATTTTTTTCTTCTACACTTCATTTTGTCTTGATTGGACTCTCATAATGACAGTTTGGCACCAAGGGCAGCGTATTTAAAGTTCCAGTTTTTGTGGTTTTGAGCTTTGCTCCTCCCCTTTCTTGTTGGCCCCACCCCTTCCCATCGGCCCCACCCATTCAGCTGTCTCCTGCAGCCCCCACTTTGATTTGAAGTCACCAGCTGCCACTGGACCCTAATATTCTCCAGGGTGCTTAGGAACGTGGAGTGTGAGTCTTGGGACATGGATGGGGACCTATAGCAGGCTATTACCTGAATAACTGTCTTACCCAATGTTAGCTGCTCCTGAAGTATCTCTGATGCATTATGTTGGGCTACCAGTCCTGGAGGCGTGTGCATCCTTTATGAATATGGAAAAACCACTGCCTTTGGAGCTTCCATCCTAGTTCTGGGGCCGAAAGATGTGGAATGAGTTATAGCCTGGAAGTGCAGGGGTGCTTTCTGCTGCCTTGAACCAAGTCTCTGTTACAGCACAAATGTCGATGTTCTCCATTTTAAGGAGTGCCTCGAGTGAGTGCATTTTGAGATTTAGATTTCTAGCATTGAGCAACATGACTCTCAGATTGCATTTGTTTGCTCATAGGTTCATAGGTTCACACTAGGCTATCTGCCCTAGGGCATTTGTAAGCCTAGCCAGAGTGTGCTTGGCTTTTGCCACCCATTAAAATGAATTTTACTATGCCTTTTTTCGAGGTTTAGTTTACTGTGCTTCTGTCTAACAGTGATACAGAAGTGATACCCCCGTAAACCTATGATCTTCCATCCACTCATCAAGATTCCTCTTGAAGAGAGTCAGTGAGGGACTCTGCCTAACCTGGACTGGGATTTTATTCCAGAGTGAAGGGAGCCTCTGGGTTATGAATCTGTCCCTCCAGCATGTCCTATTTATTTCTGTGCTGAGGTTCAAGTCCCTCAAGCATGTAGCTCGATGGGATTTGGATTTTCTGAGGTGCAGCATGTCCATTAATTCCGGGTTGGACATGGCTTTATAAATCAGGCACAGATCGCCTCTAAGCAGGTGGTATGCAACCGAGTAGAGCTGAAGTTTCTTTAACCCGGCAGCATATGGCATCTGTTTGAGCCCTTTGATCCTCTTGGTGAAGTACTTTTGGGGTCTTTCTAGTTGCTGCAGATGTCTGATAAGGTACATCCCAAAAGCGGCATTGTACTCAATTATGGGCCTGATGAGGGATGAGTAAAGAGGCACAATGACCTCCACTGATCTAGATGTGAATCCCTTCATGATTAGGTGGGTCTATAGAATGTTTTTCTAACCACTTTGGCCACGTGGTTGTCAAATGAGAGATTGCTATCAACTTGGGTCCCCAGGTCCCTAATTACTTCTTCCAGATTAATGGATTACCACCTATGTGGTAATTTGTGGGCACTTTGTTTTTGCCAAAGGGGATTACTATACACTTTTTGGCATTTAGCTTGAGACCATGGCTTTGGCACCAGTTGTCTGTTTCTATGAGACCCTTTTGGAGGATGCTTGTGTCAGCTGGAGAGTTGATTATGGCGCCCAGTTTGCAGTCATCTGTGAACTTGGTCAGCCACAGTACTTCCATGTTGGCCTGTACCTCCGTGAAATATATACCGAACAAGAGAGGTCCCAAGACTGAGCCTTGTGGGACGCCACTTGTAACTGGTTTGGAGTCTGACATGGCTCCAGCAGTTCTAACCATGTGGGTTCTGTCCTTGAGCCAATTTGCAACCCGTCTAGTGACATAGGGGTTTATATTTAAGCTGGATAGCTTATCTTTGATGCCCGAATGGGGTATTGTATCGAAGGCTTTTGCGAGGTCCAGGTAGGCTGTGTGGACCACCTTCCCCTCGTCAATGGCCTTGGTGACTGTTTCGAAGAAATTGACCAGGTTTAAAAGGCAGGATCAGCCCTTAACAAAGCCAAACTGGGTAGGATCCAGTGTCTGTAGGTCCCCAATATCTTTATTTATGAGTTCCATGATGATCCTTTCAATAGCTTTGCAGACCAAGCTAGTCAGGCTTATGAGGCAATAGTTTCCAGGATCCGTTGAGGCACCACCTTTGTGGAGAGAGACCACTGTTGCTGTACGCCACTCTTTGGGTACATATCCTGTAGTAAGGCTGAGATTGAAGCTTTATGTTTGGGTTCAGCTCATCTTGGAGTTCATGTAGGACGCAGCCCGGGGCACCATCTGGTCTCATTGATACTGTGTTTTTTGCTTTGGAGAGGGCGGTTCTTACCTAAGCATCTGAGATGTCAGGGGGGCAGCACTCTGCTGGAATAGATATTTGCTCTTTTGGTGGGGGGGGGAGAAGTTTGCGCTGAACCTGTTGGCCAGGATGTTGGCAATGTCTGTGGGTTCAGTGTATTTTTTGTAATTTTGGACTAATTCTGAGCATATCTGGGAATTCCCACCCAGGTTCCTAACATAACTAAAGAAAGCTTTGTGATTATCTTTAGTGTCCTGTGCAATTTTTCTCTCGAAGCTGGCCTTAGATGATTTTATGAGTGCCCGTAGTTTTTTGCTAATACTGATCAGAGATGCCTTCCCTTTTTGGGATTTTGCTCTATCATGTAGTAACTTCCTTCTTCTATTGCATAGTTTGTTTATGGCTGGGGTCCACCAGACAGGACGCCTGCCTTTGGGGGATTGGGTCTTAGTTTTATTTGGGATTGCATGATCCATGCATTCCTGAAGGTGTTCATAGAATGCGTTTATAAAGAATTCTGTGATCTGCGCCATATTTTCCACAGGCCCGGGGGCTTTGAAGGATTCCACCTCAGTTTTGAGTAGTGTGAAGTTTGCTTTAGAATAGTTTTTCACTGTGGTTTTCTGGGCAGGAGGTGGGGTCGGGATGTGGATATCCAGTGAGATTAATTTATGGTCTGATCTTACCAGTGAGGGATAGACCTCTGGTCTGGAGCACAGACTCCCCATGTTGGTGATGATCAGGTCCAGTATGTTTTCCCCTCTTGTGGGAGTGGTCATAAGTTGTTCCATAGCATTTGAGTTTATAAATTCTAGGAACCTTTGGGCTAGGGTGTTGGAGCTAGAGTAATGCTCCCAGTCTATGTTTGGGTAGTTGAAGTCGCCCAATATAATGGTGTTTGGAGAGATCTTCATATTTTTCAGTGTTCTCAGGAAGGCTGAGTGGGGTTCCTGGGTTTGGGATTGTGGTCTGTAGCAGGCTATAAACTGGAAGGCAGTTTTACCCACTATTAGTTGCACATGGATAGTCTCCGATGCTTCGTGCTGTGCCACCAACCTGGAGGTGTGGATATCTTTGACGAATATTGATACTCCCCCTCCTTTTGTGGTTCGGTCCGAGTTTTGGGGCCGAAAAGCATGGTATGAGGTATAACCTGGTAGTGCTGGGGTGCTCTCGGGAGCCTTGAACCAGGTTTCTGTTACTGCACAGATATCGATGTTCTCCATGCTAAGGAGTTTTGAGTGCGTGCATCTTGAGGTTTAGACTTCTGGCGTTGAGTAGCATTACTCTTAGTTTCTTATCCCTTGTGATACCTATGGAGGTGGGTTTGTCTTTTGAGCCTTGCCTAAAAAAGGCACTATGGGGGTAGCAAGAGCCTTTGCCAATATCCAAAAGCCCAGGGGTGACAGGTGCAAGCCGTCCCTAGCGAAGCATCGTGGCTTGTCGAGCATGTCATCCCAGGCTGACAGGCATTGGATCCCCTTTGAATGACACCAATACTTAAGCCAATTGTTGAAATTGATAATCTTGTCTTCATATTGTGGCATCATTCTTAATGAGGGTAAGATGCTACTCAAGGTCAGGGTCATACCGGCTTGGGCTACTTGCTCAGAGAGCTCCTCTATGTCTCTTTTCATGTAGTCCAGGGAGGTACATCTCAAGTCATTCACACCAGCATGGACAATGACTGAGTCATATTTGTACTTGCCTTGGAGTGACCTGAGTGCTTGTGTTATGTGGTGGATCCTAGCCCCCGACCGGCAGCTCACCGTGACCTTCTCCTTGTTCAACCTGGTGAGCGGGACATCAGTGTGCCTGATGATAGAATCACCTATTACAAGTGTATCAGGTGTGTTGTTTAGCCTTAAGGGCTGTGACTGTTCGGCACACTGGCTTTGTGAACTATGTGTTGCACGTGTTTTATTTTGGGGTAGTGGTTGCTTGGGTGTCTGCTTTGGAGGTCTCTGCTGCTTAGGCAGATTTTTATTTAGAGCCTCCAAGTATGTTTTTGTGTGCTTATTTGTTTGGTTTGCTGTCGTGGTAGGTCTATGTGAGACTGGAATTGTAGTGAGTGTGGATGCCTTCTCCTCCTGACTGGTTACGCCAGCTATTACTGTGGTAATTTGGTCTTTGGAACACTGCCTAAAAAAGCTCTATAGGTGTAGCAATAACCTTGGCTGGTATCCGGAAGCCTAGGGGTGATAGATGCAGGCTATCTCTGGAAAAGCATCGAGGTCTGCCAGTCATTTCAACCTATGTAGAGAGATACTGTATCCTCTTAGAATGACACCAGACACTTAGCCAATTGTTGAAATCAATAATTTTCTGCTTGTACTGTGGTATAATTCTGGGTGATGGTAGGATGCTGCTCCGGGCTAGTGTCATACCCGCCTGAGCTACATAATCCGAGAGCTCCTCCATGTCTCTTTTCATGTAGTCCAGGGAGGTACATCTCAGGTCATTCACACCCACATGTACAATGACAGAGTCATATTTGTACCTGTTGTATGCGTTATGTGTCGGATCCTGGCACCTGACAGGCAACTGACTGTTACTTTCTCCTTATTCAACCTAGTGAGTGGGACAGCAGTGTGCCTCACTTTCAAGTCACCTATGACTAGTGTGTTAGGCATGCTGTTTTGCCTTAGGGGCTTTGGTTGAGTGGCACACTGTATCAGTTTATTTTATTGATTGTTAATGTTACTGCACATCTGAAGTGTCATATATTGTTTATAACATCCTAATATTTGACTAGCTCCTATTTTAGAACTTGTTTATTCTCCAGGGTGAAATATTATTAGCTTTGCTTATACTGAAAAACATTTTTTTCTTAAACTTAGCTGCACTGTTAAAGCCAGCTGCTTAATCTTAAATTGGTTGCATTAGTTTATTTAATTGATTGTTGCTATTAATGTGCATCTGAAGTATTTTATTCTTGTTATAACCTTCTGATATTTGACTAGCTCTTAGTTTAGAATTTGTTTCTACTAGGGGGGAATCTTGTTAACTAAGTTTATACTGATAAATGTATCTTAAATTTAACTGCACTGTTAAACCTGCGGCTTGCTTTTGTATTTATTATATGAGTTTATTTTTATTTATTATTGACACTACTGTGTACATGAAGTGTTGCATTTTATTTGATTATTATTTTAAATATGACATACTAAAGGGTTAAATCTTGTAACACACTAACTACTTTATATCTGTCTAATTTTGATCTATCAAGAAATAGGCTTCAGGAAACTCACGGCACACGACGAGCATACCAAAATAGGTTTAATGAAACTAAAATGAACCTCGGATACAGTAGGTTTGTTTTAGTTTCATTAAACCTATTTTGGTATACTCATTGTGTGCCGTGAGTTTCCTGAAGCCTATTTCTTGTTTGCTCAGTCGTGTCAGTCTTGCTTTTTTGTGATTACTTAATTTTGATCTGTATCAGGCTGTCTGTCTTCAATTCTAGCTAACAATATATGCTACGCATTTGACTTAACGTCTAAGTTGGCAGTCACTAATACTTCTGAATATTAACTATATGAAATACTATTTTATTTCCATGATTTATTGTATTAACTATATACACTCTATTTGATTACAGTTACTAGTCATTATGGATAATTTGAACATTTATGCCTTATAGGACTTAATCAAACACACATTTCTGGCACAATGCGCAAGATGTAAATTTTTCATGAAAACTAAAACAAGGCACAAACAAGACCATCTGATCAAACTGCACAGAATTAAAACAATTTAAGTATGGTACCAGAAGGTAAAATGTTAAATGATAGGGTGACTTGTAACTGTGCTACTGAGAAATCCTTACACAGTATAACTTCATATATGATTCATAAGAAGACATGAGACAGGATCACAATCCTCAGGTAAGTCAGAATAACACATACAACATGAGCTGAAAAAAAACCCAAAGAATAGACAATTAAGAGGTTATTTTAGGATTACAGATATTGAATTTAACCAAAATTTAGACTCTGCACCAAATTCTAACACAGATTAAAGTATAGCTGAGCATTCAGAGAAATCTTGAGTTACCTCCCTGACAGCTTCAAATAAAGAAAGTTTTGTGTTCTCTAATTTAAACACATTTTTTGTTTAAGCATAGTTGAAGACAGCTGAGTGGTGTACATAAAAACAAAGGGTCACTGTTACTTCAGTATCAGGTCTCAGACTTCAGGAGGTTCCAACAATGATAAATTAAGGAGAAATACAGCTACAGGTACATTATTCTTTATGTCAGTATATGAATTATCTAAAAGAAAATTGCCTGAACTACAGGGGAAACTATGGCTTACAAATAACTGAGCTGGTGGAGTCAAATAGAATTTAAGTTTTCTCTGACGTGTAAGAAGTAGAATAAACCAGAAGATTCATCACAGCACTGTGCATGCTTCATGGCACACACTGCAGTCATTTCTATACGTCTGGGGTAACTACTCTGATTACAAGAATGCAAACATTATAACAAGCAGGCGGTGACAGATGTTTTCTATCAGCCACTTTTTTTTACTATGTTTATTGGTTTGAGTTAAAACCAGTGGTATATTTCAATGTGTGTTCAGCAACTTTATTAGTACTTGGAAAGTCTTTGAGGATTTTATTTTTAATTCTGCTTTGTTAACATGTATGCTACTCCGTGTTGTATGTTGTATGTATAGAAGCAGAATTCAACCACAATGCAGACTTAGTGCTAACATGTCTCCTCTGCTTCATGCACGGCTGCCTGCTGTAGCTATGTACACTATATATACATGTATGTACACTATATATACGTCTGTACACTATATATACATGTATGTACACTATATATACATGTATGTACACTATATATACATGTCTGTACACTATATATACATGTATGTACACTATATATACATGTCTGTACACTATATATACATGTCTGTGCACTATATATACATGTCTGTACACTATATATACATGTCTGTACACTGTTTTTGTCACAGTGCAGAGTTACTGTGCTGTTATTGTACTACATTGCAAACTCATGAGCACAATGTTACAGGTTGGATGAAGTCATTACAGTGTTTTACCACGCATCTCTTAGCAACATGTCCAGCGCATCCTCTACTGGTTCTTGCTCATTGCTCATTGTGTCAGAAAGCTCATAGTTCTGGGTGGAGAACTCTGAGCCCTTCAGTGACATGCTGCAATTCTTTGCAACTGTTTGGTGCCCTTAAAGAGATGGGTATAAGACAAGATACACTGAGGCAATGTTATAGAAACCATAGAAAAAATGAGAGCCAGTACTCAGACTCTGTACATTTCTAAATAATATTATTTAGTTTTTCATCTCAATGTTTGCCTTGCTTTTGAATTTGCATGCCCCCTACCATCCCTGCATTGCTTGCTGTCTGGACTTTGTAAACAGGCTATTGTGCTTATCAGACCTACCCCTGCATTTTCCTGTCCTGAAGTAAAGGCCTACAAAAGTTGAATACATTACCTACTATCCCATTTTCGTACTGTTCATAATCTGTGTTTCTGTTTATTGTGCAGTTTAAAATGACAAAACAAAAACAAGGACAAGGCACACTCAGAGCAGAAAGAAATGTTTGTTTCTGAATACAGAACCAAACAGAACTTCCATTCTCTGTATATGAATAAACTTCTTCAGATTTAACTAGACAGGTTTTATATCTCTTACAAGAATGTAAATCCCAAACTATCACAGCTTGCACTTTCTGTGAATGAAGAGCGGAGGGTATTTTCTCAAGTGCCTCCTCTGTTTGAGCACTAGGAAAAGGGTAAGTATATTGTACAGTTTCTGTATCTCCATCTCACACACACACACACACACACACACACACACACACACACACACACACACACACACACATATGCACACACATACACACACCTTACACACATGAGCAAGCGTGCACAAACACACACACATGCACACACACAAACACTCACATGCAAATATGCATGTACACAGGCACATTCACACGGGTACAGACACACTCACACATACAAATACACATGAATGCACACATGATGACATACCTTGTCCTTTAAGAATATCTAAACATTGATCATCAAAATTATGAAACCCAATCAATTAAACTTTATATAGCTGAATTTGCACAATACTGGAAATGAAACATCTAAGTCTTTACAAAAGACTTTCCACCACTACAAATAGCTCTGTAAATTTAATAAAATAATGTTACTAAAGTTCGATCCAATTTTTGCAAGGTACTATTTCTGTTGCATCTCTACCATTAGCGATAGCTCCAGACTAATAAAATAATATAATAAGAACAAGCGCAGTCTTATGACTTCCGTAATGGTATTTGCATGATTATTAAGATTTAAAATGGCACTGCTGCTCTTTGTTATTACTTAAACTATTATTTGATGCATGTTTTACACACTAAGTTATGTTCAATGACACTTTCTGAATAAGAAGTATTTGAATGCAAATACATAGACTTATGCCTACTTTGAATGGATGGTGGACAGGTTTTTAGCTTGAGGTATTAACTACAAATCATTTTGTGGAACATTTGCATTTTGTTTTATTTTATTGATATTTTCTAACTTTTTTTATTGAACAAAACAAACAAATTAAGTGCTTTCATTGTAGTATTCAGAATTTGTCAGAATAAATTTGTTTTTTATTTCATTTTATTTATTGCTCATTGGTTAACAGGGCACATTTTATTTCAATACTTTTAATAAGACATATTTTTTGTGATCATTTACCTTGGATATGAAATGAGGATGATATTTTATATTTCTGCCACATTCAGCATCTAATACAATGTTTTGTATTTAGGTATTGGGGCATTTTCTATGCAACACAATTAACTTAATCAAAGTGCATATTTCTAATTTTTATTATTTATATCTGGTAAAAAGAAAATGTTGTTGGGGGGATTGAATTTATTAACTATTTGCTTGATTTAGTCCATCATTTATTTTTTATTTGTTGGCACGTGTTCCAACTTTGTAATAAATTCATCAATGGTTGTCTAATGAATGTTTATTTTGGAAGGAAGGGGAGGGAGTATTATTATTATTATTATTATTATTATTATTATTATTATTATTATTATTATTATTATTATTATTATTATTATTATTATTATTATTATTATTATTATTGTTGTTGTTATTATTATTATTGTTATTATTATTATTATTGTTATTATTATTATTATTATTATTGTTATTATTATTATTATTATTATTATTATTATTGTTATTATTATTATTGTTATTATTATTATTATAATTAATATTATTATTGTTATTATTATTATTATTATTATTATTATTGTTATTATTATTATTATTGTTTTTATTATTATTATTATTATTATTTAAGACCCATTATTCTTAATGAAATTTATTCTTAAGAAGTCCAAATACTAGGACAAATGTGCTTAATTTGTGGGTTTGTTTAATAAAATTAAGTTTCATTGTGCTCCAGGCTGCTATGGTACATGATTTTTCAATTGGTTTATGGTGCATTCACTTGGTTCCTGTTTCCTAACACAGTAGAGTTGTTTTTGTATTATTAAAGGATGAGGAAGTGATGGGTAGGTATGGTGTTAAAAAAAGGAATGCAGAAGGTCAGATGATTGTGGAATTTGTGAAAAGGATGGACATGGCTGTGGTGAATACGTATTTTAACAAGAGGGAGGAACATAGGCTGACATACAGGAGTGGAGGAAGATGCACACAGGTGGATTATATCTTATGTAGAAGGGCCAGTCTGAAGGAGATTGGAGACTGTAAAGTGGTGACTGGGGAAAGTGTAGTTAGGCAGCATAGGATGGTGGTTTGTAGGATGACATTGGTGATCAAAAAGGGGAGGGGGAGTGTGAGGGCAGCACCAAGGATCAAATGGTGGAAATTGAACAAGGGTAATTGTGAGGTGGAGTTCAGGGATGAGTTAAGACAGGCACTGGGTGGCAGTGAAGAGTTACCAAAAAGCTGGGTAACTACAGCAGAGCTAGTAAGGGAGACGGCTAGAAAGGTGCGAGGTGTGACATCTGGACAGAGGAAGGACAACAAGGAGACATGGTGGTGGAATGAGGAAGTACAGGAGAGTATACAGAGAAAGAGGTTGGCAAAGAAGAAGTGGGATTGTCAGAGAGATGAAGAAAGTAGACAGGAGTATAAGGAGATGAGGTGCACAGCAAAGAGAGAGGAGGCAAAGGCTAAGGATAAGGCATATGAAGAGTTGTATGAAAGATTGGATACTAAGAAGGGAGAAAATTACCTGTGTACTGATTGGCTAGACAGAGGGACCGAGCTAGGAAAGATGTGCAGCAGGTAAGGGTGATAAAGGATAATGAGGGAAACATGCTCACAAGTGAGGAGAGTGTGTTGAGGAGATGGACAGAGTACTTTGAGAGGTTGATGAATGAAGACAATGAGAGGGAGAGAAGATTGGATGATGTGGGGATAGTGAATCATGAAGTACAATGGATTAGTAAGGAGGAAGTAAGGATAGCTATGAAGAGGATGAAGAATGGAAAGACTGTTGGCCCAGATGACATACCTGTGAAAGCATGGATGTGTTTATGTGAAATGGAAGTGGAGTGTTTAACCAGATTGTTTAATGAAATCCTGAAAAGTGAGAGAATGCCTGAGGAGTGGAGAAAAAGTGTTTTGGTACCGATTTTTAAGAATAAGGGTGATGTACAGAGCTGTAGTAACTACAGAGGGATTAAATTGATCAGTCACAGCATGAAGTTAAGGGAAAGAGTAGTGGTAGCTAGGTTAAGAAGGGAGGTGATGATTAGTGATCAGCAGTATGGTTTCATGCCATGAAAGGGCACTACAGATGCAATGTTTGCTCTGAGAGTGTTGATGGAGAAGTACAGAGAAGGTTAGAAGGAGTTGCATTGTCTTTTTGTAGACATAGAGAAAGCATATGACAGGGTGCCTAGAGAGGAGTTGTGGTATTGTATGAGGAAGTCTGGAGTGTCAGAGAAGTATGTAAGAGTGGTACAGGATATGTACGAGGGTAGTGTGACAGCGGTGAGGTCTGCGGTGGGAGTGATGGATGCATTTAAGGTGGAGGTGGAGTTACATCAAGGATCACCTCTGAGCCCTTTCTTATTTGCAATGGTGATGGGCAGGTTGACAGACGAGATCAGACAGGAGTCCCTGTGGACTATGATGTTTGCAGATGACATTGTGATCTGTAGTGAGAGTAGGGAACAGGCAGAGGAGACCCTGGAGAAATGAAGATATGCTCTAGAGAGAAGAGGAATGAAGGTCAGCAGGACTAAGACAGAATATATGTGTGTGAATGAGAGGAAGGATAGAGGAATGGTGAGGATGCAAGGAGTAGAGGTGGCGAAGGTGGATGAGTTTAAATACTTGGGATCAATAGTTCAGAGTAACAGTGAGTGTGGAAGACAGGTGAAGAAGAGAGTACAAGCAGGATGGAGTGGGTGGAGAAGAGTGTCAGGAGTGATTTGTTACAGACGAGTACCAGTAAGAGTGAAAGGGAAGGTCTACAAGAGGGTAGTGAGACCAGCTATGTTATATGGGTTGGAGACAGTGGCATTGACAAAATGGGAGGAGTTAGAGCTG
>NC_056746.1:1355580311-1355655311 GCF_019279795.1 Protopterus annectens | reverse complement strand
CATCTCTTCATTTTCTGTTTTCACTCATTGTCTCCCTCTTTCTCCGTCTCTTCATTTTCTGTTTTCACTCATTGTCTCCCACTTTCTCCGTCTCTTAATTTTCTGTTTTCACTCATTGTCTCCCTCTTTCTTCATCTCTTCATTTTCTGTTTTCACTCATTGTCTCCCTCTTTCTTCATCTCTTCATTTTCTGTTTTCACACATTGTCTCCCTCTTTTTCCGTCTCTTCATTTTCTGTTTTCACACATTGTCTCCCTCTTTTTCCGTCTCTTCATTTTCTGTTTTCACTCATTGTCTCCCTCTTTCTTCATCTCTTCATTTTCTGTTTTCACTCATTGTCTCCCTCTTTCTCCGTCTCTTCATTTTCTGTTTTCACTCGTCTCCCTCTTTCTCCGTCTCTTCATTTTCTGTTTTCACTCATTGTCTCCCTCTTTCTCCGTCTCTTCATTTTCTGTTTTCACTCATTGTCTCCCTCTTTCTCCGTCTCTTCATTTTCTGTTTTCACTCATTGTCTCCCTCTTTCTTCATCTCTTCATTTTCTGTTTTCACTCATTGTCTCCCTCTTTCTTCGTCTCTTCATTTTCTGTTTTCACTCATTGTCTCCCTCTTTCTCCGTCTCTTCATTTTCTGTTTTCACTCATTGTCTCCCTCTTTCTCCATCTCTTCATTTTCTGTTTTCACTCATTGTCTCCCTCTTTCTCCGTCTCTTCATTTTCTGTTTTCACTCATTGTCTCCCGCTTTCTCCGTCTCTTCATTTTCTGTTTTCACTCGTCTCCCTCTTTCTCTGTCTCTTCATTTTCTGTTTTCACTCATTGTCTCCCTCTTTCTCCGTCTCTTCATTTTCTGTTTTCACTCATTGTCTCCCTCTTTCTCCGTCTCTTCATTTTCTGTTTTCACTCATTGTCTCCCTCTTTCTTCATCTCTTCATTTTCTGTTTTCACTCATTGTCTCCCTCTTTCTCCGTCTCTTCATTTTCTGTTTTCACTCATTGTCTCCCTCTTTCTCCGTCTCTTCATTTTCTGTTTTCACTCATTGTCTCCCGCTTTCTCCGTCTCTTCATTTCTCTCTCGCTCTCTTTATGCTTCACTGGAATAAGTCACAGTTCTTGCAAGCTAATGGCCGAAATGGTTTGGAATAAATGGGAATCATGAATAACAACACTATAATGCTGAAGGTATCACATAACATCAGTTTCATCTAACAGACTGTAGTTTCACAAGTTGTCACTGACAATTATCCAATTAATATCCTACATATGGTTTTTGTCTACTAAACAATGAGGCACTTTGGATAATGATATTGCAATTGCAATCTGTATTACTGATCCAGCCAAACAATAAACAGAAATATAAGTTCATAAATTAAATCATGTGTTCAAGCCTAGTGGCTTCCAAGGAACACTGTCTTGGTTATTGTTGGATCATATGCCTTAGCTCCAGTCCAATCCTTCAGTAACATCTTAATTTTTTCTAGACTATTCATACCTCTAACGTATTCTGGTAATTTGCTCCATAACTGAGCCATTCTGTAGGTTGTATAACAAATATTGTTCTTTTTATTAATTAATTTCAAACAAAACTTTAAATTATGATGTTTAATTTTCTTTGGATTATTAGACCTTTCCAAACCCAATAAAGACCGAATAAAGACTGATGGAAAGAATCACTGAGTACTTTTTAATACAAATAAGAGCTGACCTCTAGTATATCTATAATATGTGGTATAAACATCTGCAAAAGCACAACTATCCTTATAACATAACTGTTTAATATCTGGTATTCTTCATGTAAATGTATGTGGAACTGATTAAACACAATTCAACTGTTGATTATTAAGAGTACAGAACATGATTTTGCATTCTAAGATCAGCCTGGTAAAAACTTCAAATAAACTAATTAGTATCATTAAGTGTCTAGTTAGAAAATTCAATAGGAATAGGGTCAAACTCATCTATCTCAGAACCTGATTACAAATAGTTCTTACATGATTTCCAAAACAGAATGAGGAATTACTCAGTATGCCTAAATCTTTATATTCACTTCCAACAGGTCCAATATAGACAGTGCACTTGAGCTCCTTACATCATGTTACTCTTTTTTTTCAGTAAATAAAAGACCACTTTCCTAAATGAAGTGAATACCTGTTGATGAAATTATTATTTTTATTTGCAAAAAAAGCTGATTTTCCAATCATCAGCATACTTATCTATCTAACAATGATCATTACAAGGAATAGAGTCCAAAACAATATTAAATAACAAAGGCCCAAGCACAGATCCATGAGGAGCATCTATTCTCACCAGTGCTGGAGCTATTTTTTTTACCTGAACTACAACACTTTGGGTTTTGTCTCTTAGCCAACAAATACTCCATCCTTGTAAATATATTGATTTACCTTGAATTGTTTTGTCATCATATCAAAAGTATAAAATAATACTATATCTAAAGCTTTGGTCGGATAAATCATACCTGTGCTGATCTTCATCCCCATTGCTCTATTTATTTTATATTATTTGTTCTTTGATAACTGATAAAGTCTGACTGAGCTAATGGTCTATTTTCAGTGCAGGCCCAGGGACAGAAACACCACAACAGATTCAAAAACATTTATACAAAGGGAGAAATCTCCACAAGAGATTAAATATTTTACAATAAGGTGGGGAGAAAGCCTCAACAATACTATAGCTGATAAGTAATTATATACAAGGGGAGAAAATCCCCAGAACAAATAAAAGCACAGATTAAAATACATGTACATATGTATTAAGAATACAATGTGTACTACAATAGCAATATACACTGCAAAAGTGGATAACCTGTGTCAAGCAAACTGAAACATAGTTATTCAAAATATTGACTATATTTCTAGTAATGTATAAAGATGAACATAACAGAGTAGTCTGCCGCCAAAACAGAGAGAGGAATGAATGATACAAGGAGGAGGAGGAGGAGTGAGCTGGAGAGGCACTAAGGGCATGGAGATAGAGTTCACTATTAGAAAGATGAGATTTTATCATGAAAACTCAACAAGCCGTTAAATGTGCAGTGACCCTTATGTATCCACAATGTTCATAATTTAAAAGTACAAATAATTGTCAATGCTAACTTAATCCTTTGCAGTGGGTATTTAATTATGCATTGATTCTTGCATTTAAACAATTATGCTTCTAAATTCTAAACAGTGTGATCTTAGATTTACTTTTTAAATTACTTAATTAAGATAGACTGATCTTAGATCCCCATTTTCAATCATGAACGTGTTAACTAACAAACTAAAGCAAACAATATTAAGTGAGGGAGTACAAAATAGTGACAAAATCGACAGAACATAATACAGAATAGACATGCTTGGTAAGTGGAAAGCTGTGGGTACAGTGCAATGGCAGCTGTAGAATACAAGGCTAAAAAAAACTAAATCAGCTTAGTAAAACAGCAGTTCACAGTCTTTAGGAGTAGTTTGAAAAATACTATATAGTACAACATTAAATTTAACTTATAAACATAGAGAAGATTAGATCATGCATTCATATATCACTACATGGTATTCTTCAAATGATTGATTCCCTTGACTAAGAATTGATAAATGATACATAAACTCCTGGTAGCCAATAGAAGTGAGTAAAATAATGTAATTCTCCAGCAGGAAAAGTTTTTTCATGCAGTCAAAACAGTTGAAGCTTCAGGAAATGTGAAAAGATTTATATTTGATGAACAGAGGGTATAGGTGGGAGGGTCTGATCCTTATCAAGAAGTCAATTATGGGGCAATGGCGTAAGAAAATAATTATAACCTAATAAATAGTCTGTCAGGATGGTTGCCAACAAAAAAGATAATGCTTCAAGGACCTACCTGCTGAACCGTATTTTGCAGGTCAGATTCCACCCACAAGTACAGCAATGCTTGTATATACACAAATAAACACAATAAACAAATTGATATAGATTTTAAAAATATATCCCAAAAACAAAGACTACATCTCAGATATTCAATAGAAATATAGATGCATAGATGACAGAATAATAGCTGAAGATATTAAAATGTTTCATATCGCAATTTATTGATTTGTTTTCATTACTTAGCCCTTATACAGCGAAATACTGTAGAAGGCCATAAACTGAGGTAATATTAAAAGAGATGGCCCACTGATCTTAAATGGTTTGTGCCACCTAAAAACGCAAACTAAGCATTACAGAATGAAAAAATTCTGGCACTTCCAACACACAACTTTTTTTTTATCATGTTGAGTCCCATATTATCTTTAATGGCTGCATTATAAAATGGACAAAAAAGTCCTGGAGAAGATACAACAACAAGCTGCAAAATTACCTGTGTTTTTTTAGCTTGGTTCAATGCTACAAATTACACATTCTGGACCTATGCATATTGGTTCACTGCAGGTTCAGGATTGTTTGGTATGACATTCAATTGTGCATATAAGATTCTGATTTAGGGAAAGGTCTGTGTTGGGCAAAGTGAGGTACACACTACAAATTATTGTTTAAACTGTAAGTAACCATTGGTAAAAAGTCTGATTATCAGAAGATATGCCTCTTGGAGTGAAAATGACATTCATAAATATTTTGTTCACCTCAACGTTTTGAGTATAAGAACAAGTCGTATGAATGAATACATGCTGAACAGCAAGAAACAAACTAATTGATTATTTTTCCCAAAGCTTCTACTGTAGGATCTGACTTCACAAGCAAAATCCACTTAATAAAGTGCAATGCCAAAAGCACCAACTTATTCCATTGTCTCAGTTATGGAGAAAACACAGAGGATCAAGTTAACAATGTTTCTGGATGCTAGTCTCTTGCTGATTACTAACAACAGAACTGCGTAGCTTTACATGGCAGAAGCCTTGTTAAAGTATAACTCACTAAACATGTTTCTGACACAAGTAACATTATTCAAAATAGTCCATCCACCTATCCATTCACAACCTCCTTTCTCACTTTTGCACATGGGGACGGAGAGTCACTTCAACGGTGACAATCAGCTAGAGCCAATGTTCACACCACCATGTAGCTAGCCTTGTCACAGTCAACAAAATCAAATGACAGTGCAGCAGTGCATTTACCAACGAAGCTAACGCATAAATGATTTACAGTATACAACACTATCTGACGGAATGCAGCAGTAAACAACAACAAAGAACAATAACAAACATCAAAACATGAATAATTAGCAAGCCTGTGTGGAAAGAAAAGTAAGAAACAAAAGGATTCACATAGAATCTCTTTGGGTGAATGCATAATTAATTCATTTAGAAACACATTTTTTATAATTACCACCATAACAGCTACAAACAAATGCAATCAGAGGGTCATGCTGCTCAATGCTAGAAGTCTAAATCTCAAAATGCACTCACTCAAAGCACTCCATAAAATGGAGAACATCAATATTTGTGCTGTAACAGAGAACTGGTTCAAGGCAGCAGAAAGCACCCCCACACTACCAGGCTATAACTCATTCCACATCTTTCGGCCCCAGAACTTGGACCAAAACTCCAAAGGTGGTGTTGTTTCCGTATTCATAATGCATGCACACATCTCCAGACTGGTAGCTCAACATAATGCATCAGAGATACTTCAGGTGCAGCTAACATTGGGTAAGACAGCGATTCAGGTCATAGCCTGCTATAGGTCCCCAACCATGTCCCAAGAATAATGCACGTTCCAAAGCCCCCTGGAGAATATTAGGGTCCATCCTAATACTCTCATATTGGGTGACTTCAACTAACCCTCCATTAACTGGGAAACTACTCGTGTACCAATAAACTTGCCCAACATTTCCTGGAATTCATTAATTCCAATGCCCTGGACCAGCTTGTTCTTACCCTGGTCATTACTAAAATGGGCAACTGCTGCTCTACACCAATAGTCAACTCCTCCCTGGTAAGATCCGAGAACAAACTAATCACCTTGGAAACTTACATCCCTCCCACCCACCCCACAAAGGTAACCACCATGAGAAACTTCTCCAAAGCTAACTTTGGGCCCCTAAAAACAGAGGTGGCTAACTTCACACCACCCATGCAAATGGAGAATAGTTGCATGACCACAGAATCATACACAAATGCATGGATCTTGCCATACCCAATAGAACCAAGATGCTCTCCTCCAAAAAAAGGAACCTAATCTGGTGGTACCCTGCCATAAACAAACTCTACAACAGAAGGAGGAAACTGATGCGGAATAAGGTGAAGTCCCAAGACTGGAAAAACTCCCTTATCAGCCTCAGCAGAAAGTTGAGATCCCTCATCAAATCCTTTAAAGCTAGTTATGAAAACAGAATTGCAGCAGATAGTAAAGACAACTACAAGGCCTTCTATAGTTATATAAAGAATCTCCATGGCAATACCCAGATTTGCTCTGAGCTACTGCACAATGGTACCTCCTATACTGAGCCGACAGATCTTGCCAATATACTGGCTGACAGATTGAGTGCCAACTTTACCACTCTTTCCCCCACCAAAGGACCAATCAGGATACCAGTAGATTGCCAGGCACCCAGTATTACTGCTGCACAGGTTAAAACAGCACTGTCCAAGGCCAAGAATACAGCTTCTATGGGACCTGACAATATCCCCAGCTATGTTCTACAAGAACTACAGAGTGAACTGGCACCTTACCTGTGTGCTCTGTTCAATCACAGCCTCACCTCAGGCTTTTTCCCTACCGAATGGTGCACTGCTACAGTTATCCATCTCCACAAAGGAGGAGCAACCACAGACCCTGGGAACTATCGCCCAGCCTGATGAGTCTGATATGCAAAGCTATGGGATGCATCATCATGGACCTAATAAACAAGGATACAAGGAATCTCCAAACTCTGGATCCCACACAGTTTGGTTTTGTGAAGGGTAGATCATGCCTGCTCAACCTGGTTGACTTTTTTGAGTCAGTCAACAGATTTGTGGATGAAGGCAAGGTGGCTCATACAGCCTACTGTGATCTGGCCAAAGCCTCTGATACCATTCCCCACTGAGGAATCATAGAAAAAGTCACTAAGCTAGGCATCAACCCCTATATCACTAGGTGGGTTGCAAACTGGCTCACAGATAGAACCCACAGTGTGAAAGTAGCTGACTCCAAGTCACCAGTCACGAGTGAAGTCCCACAGTGTTCACTCCTGGGTCCTCTCCTGTTTGGTATCTACTTCACTGAAATCCAGGATGACACGAAGGGACTCTGGCTGACAAAGTTCACAGACAATTGCATGTTGGGAGCTATTATTAACTCCCCAAGCAATGTTGGCATCCTACAGACAGGCCTCACTGAGACCAATGACTGGTGTCAGAACCATGGCCTTAAACTCAATGCCAAAAAATGTGTCGCCATCCCCTTTGGGAAAAACCCGGTTCCCATGAATTACCACATTGATGGTAGTCCACTGAACACAGAAGTCATTATATGAGATCTGGGAATACAGGTTGATAGCAACTTCTCTTTTGACCACCACATTGCCACTGTGGTCAGAAAGTCCTTCTATGTGGCACATCTCATTACTAAGGGTTTTGCATTCAGGAAGAAAGTGGTCATTGTCTCCCTCTACTCTTCCCTCATTAGGCCAGTCATTGAGTACAATGCCCCATTTGGCATGTACCTCACTAGACACCTGCAACAAGTGGAGAGGCCACAAAAGTACTTCACAAAGAGGATCCTAGGCTTTAAACACTTGTCCTATATGAACAGACTCAAAACGTCCAACTATTCTCTGTCTCATATTGCCTACTTAGAGGTGATCTCTGCTTGCTTACAAAGCCATGTCTGACCCAGCTCTGTTAGAAATGCTGCATCTAAAGAAATCCTTATCCCTCCGCACCACACGCTCCAGAGATCTCAACCTCATTACCACAATCAACAAAACAAGCTGGGGGGACAGGTTCATAACCCAGAGACTGCCCATGCTATGGAATTGACTTCCCATACATGTCAAACAGAGCACCTCAATGGCCCTCTTCAAGAGAAATCTTAATGAGTGGATGGGAAATAGAAAATTAGCCCCTGGGGATCACTCCAGTGGCTCTACTCGACAGCTCCAGGGCCATTAGCCTAGTACACAACTATGAACCTATGAACAGATAAAGGAAAGAGTGTAGCATATGGAAGGCAAAAATAGTTTTTTTTTTTTCACAGAGATCGTGATGCAGTTACATAGCTTAGTTGGGGCATCATAACACAGTTTAGAAAATATCAGTGCTACTCAACAAATCTAGTTAAGGACAAGTCAGTACTAGCATATATACAAATGATCAGCAAGTATAGAAGTGAGGGAATTAAGAAACAAAAGACAAACACTATCAATATATGTCAATAGTCATAATATGTATATGTTATGTAGCACAGCTGAAGCATTCTGTGAAATACTCCAAAAAGCCAAGTCAGGTAGTCAGATAAAGGCCAGAACACCACCAAACAGTAAAATGTAGAAGAAAAAAATGGAGTTCTGAACACCATAGCTTAAAACTTGAATAAACATCAGGAATAAAAAAAGGTAAGCGCTTTTGTGGAAAACAAACCCTCTTCTTCAGACCATATAAAAAAGCTACACAAACCACGCACACACACACACACACACACACACATATATATATATATATATATATATATATATATATATATATATATATATATATATTATATATAAATTCCAAATTCCAAAGGCATTCTCCAACGCAAACAATGCTCCAGTGTAAAAACACAGCCCACTGGAGCAAGGAACTGGCCAGTAGAGATGTGCTGTATCAACACACCCTTTTAAAAACATAAATATTAAAACAGCGACATGGAAAATATATCAGAACTAGTATTATCATGATAAAGGTACACACCTCTCTGATATTTAAATATTAATGTTTAAGGGGTCAAGACTAAAGAACCAGCTTCAAAGACACATGTTCATTCAGCCCTGGAAATACATTTCCTTTTAAAAGAAGTATCAATTTAATTTCCTTCTTTTCAGTGATATTCTTAAAGTCCCACCCCTCAAATTTTCAGACACTAATTCTAATGCAAGAAACTTAAAACTGTGCCTGGTCCCATTCTCTGTAACATGTTGAGCTAATGCACTCACACTCTTCTGATTATGTGTGTCCCCAATGTGTTCCAGAATCTTTTCTCTAAACATTCTTTTGGCCTTCCAGATGTAGAAAGCTTTACACATTCTACATTTAGTATATTATATTAAATTCTTGGTCTTACAATCTGTAGAAAAATCAAAACTTATTTTTTGCTTAGTTTGTGAGTGTACAACTCCAAATATATTGACAAGCCTTACATAGTCTACATCAAAATGTCCCACATCTATCTGATGCATCAAAAGTAATCTGTTCAAAATTCTTATAACTGGCGCTTCAGCAACAAATTATTTCTAAATGAAAACAGAGGTTTATCATCTAAAACCTTCCTAAGATCCAAGTTAATCAGTAAAAGTGGCCAATATTTCTTAAGAGCTTCACAAGTAATGTTAATAAAGAGAAGCCTATTCTAGTCTGTTTAGATACCACAGCTACTTCATCGGAATCTGAGAAATACGGTCTCCCCACCATTCTCGAACAGACCAATCTTCTGCTAGACTTTTGTCTACATCACTTACACTATACCCCAATCTAAGAAATCCTTCTTCATGTTACTTAAAGTAATTCGCAACTCCACATTATCAGTGTGGATTTGCATGGCTCTTAGAAACTGTCCCTTAAGGACATTCCTAGTCACATGACCATGGTGCATACTGGTTTTAGGTAATAAAGCATTCATTCTGCATGGTTTTCTATAAATTCCTGTGTTAAATGTTTTACCTTCATCAATTTCAATACACATATCTAAACATTCTATAGATTTATGGGAAACATGATGACTGAACTTTAGAAATGTCATAGTACCATGAAGGTAATTTAGAAAAACAGTCAGCTCTAAACTGCCAGTCCATACAAAAAACACATCATCCACAAATCTCCTTTAAAAAGTGAAATACTGTGTATTAAGGTTATTGTAGGAAACATGAACTTGTTCCCAGTAGGCTAAGAAAAGGTTAGTGTTGCTGCTGGCACAAGCCGTGCCCATAGCTACACCTATTTTTTGGAGAAAAAACTCATTGTGAAATATAAGAATTCTGTGAAATAGTTCAGAAAATATCAGTTTTCTACCCATTACCAGATGGCTAGCAAACTGGCTCACTGATAGAACCCACCTAATCAAACTCGGGGAAGCCACCTCAAGCAGTAGACCTGTAACGAGTGTCGTACCCCAGGGATCGGTCTTGGGGCCTCTGTTATTTGGGATATACTTCTCTGAGGTGCAGACCAAAACCAGTAGGCTATGGCTGACCAGGTTTGCAGATGACTGCAAGCTGGTACAGTAATCAATTCCTCAAGTGATGTGGACGTCCTCCAAGAGGGACTCACTCAAACAAATTACTGGTGCCAGAAACATGGCCTCAAGCTGAATGTCAAAAAATGCATCATCATCCCCTTTGGGGAGAGTGATGTCCCCACATATTATCACATTAATAACAATGTCTTAAGTACACAATCCGTAGTGAGGGATTTGGTCACCCAGGTTGATAGCAACCTGACTTTTGACCACCATGCTGCTTCAATTGTACGGAAAGCTTTCTACATGGCACACCTCATAAGTAAGGGTATCTCATCCAGGGATAAAGGGGTCATAACATCCCTGTATTCTTCCCTTATAAGGCCAGTTATTGAATGCACCTCCTTCGGCATGTACCTCACAAAGCACATACAGCAGCTGGAGAGACCACAGAGGTTCTTCACCAAGAGAATCCAGGGCCTCAAACACCTACCCTACACAGATAGGCTAAAAGCCCTGTCCATCTACTCAGTTTCATACAGACTCTTCAAAAGTGGCCTCTGTCTGGCATACAAAGCAATCTCAGACTCCACCTTGATGGAACTGCTGCATATCCACAAGTCAAGCTCCACTTGAGCAACTCATATGTGCAACCTCAACCTGGTCTGTGATATCAATAGGACTTGATGGTGGGACTGATTTGTGTCCCAGAGGCTCCCCCATCTGTGGAATAGACTCCCTCTCCATGTCAAGCAGAGCACCTCATTATCCCTTTTTAAGCACAACCTGGATAGCTGGATGGAAAACAGAAAATTCACCTTGGGATTCCACCTGTGTCCCCACTGGACAGGGGCTCTGGGTGCTGACTTGTCTATACATGGGCTTAACTCTTGGCTTGGCTTATAAGGGCCTCAGGGCCAATAGCCTAGTGACTAGTGACCTCCTATGAGCCTATGCTCCTACTGCATATTCTCCTATATAATAAAAAAAAAAAAAATATATATATATATATATACTATATATATTCTCCTATATAGTATACATACATAAAACATGAGTTGAAACAGTGGTATACCTTGTCTTATATGGGAAAATGCAATTACACTGGAATATTAAGTGAAAAAATATGTATCATGCATGATGCTATACTATGTGCTCTGGAAGAAAGTGTTTACATTTCACTTCATTTGTAGGTATGATTTTTAACTGAATCTAAAATAATGGGATTTTTTAAGTGTGAGGGGAAAGGATTCCCAAAGTTTTGGCACTAGGTTACAGAAGTAATGTTTAATACTTTTCAGTTTGGTCATTATGGAGTGCATGTGGACCTGGCTTCTTAGTAGATGGGATACTATCTTTGATAGCTTTTTCTTTCTTTTAAAATAAATAAATAAATAAATACATAAATAAACAATAACACCTCATTAATGTCTGTCTTGATCGCATCACTTGCCATTACAGTAGCTTTCCTATGCATTTTCTTCACTTTGGGAAATCCCCTTTTGCTTGTACCATGATGTAGGATTCAAACCAGTATCCGCATGCTTTAAGCTTCTACTTGCTGTTACTGAAAACGCAACAAGTACAGAGGATACATGCGAATGTGGCAGTCAGGCTCCCTTTTAGCACTACCATCAGTTTGTGCAATCTAATTTATGGTTAAATCATTCTTTAAAACAATGAATGGTCTGTTAACTATCATGTACCTCAATTTTGGGTGAGCTGTAAAAATGTTCAAATACATTTGAAAGACATCATATGTCTGGTGTTGTAATCAGAATGCATTAGTCTCTCCTGTGTTGTCATATCCTGCCATCCTCTACCTCCTCCATGGCACATTATGACAAGTCATAAGGGTATCTCCTGCTTGTACAACTATGAATGCATCTCTGCTACCATGAACAGTTTTATTTCTATTAACTCTAAATAACTAGCTTTATGACACACTTTTTTCATGGTTAGTATGATCACTGCCAAAATGCAACTACTGTGTTTTCCATTGAGTGGCTTTTTACTAAATATAATACCCAGATACTTAATACACTGTTATATCTAGGAAAAACAGGTTTATCCTGTCACACGCATACATACATACATGCATACAGACATACGTATATACATACATACAAATATTTCAGACACAGAAGTAATCTGTTTCTAGCCTGCCTATATATGAAAGCAGTTATTCCTTTAATAAATGTCCAATTTGTTCTTATTTTATGTATTTATCGATTTATTTGACATTTTTTACCAGGAAAGTCTGACCAGGATAATAACACATTTTCCATGAAGGCCTGGAGAAAAAAAGTTCCATAATGACATAATAAAGTTAGATTTCAATTCCAAAATTATTATAAAATGTTACTATAGAAGAACAACATATTAACAAAGTAAAATTTCATAACTTCAGTTCATATGGTGTGAACTTTTGCATCCACAGTGGAAATACATGGACAGAGATAACAAGGTGAGAAAATAACATTGTAAATAGATAAAGAATTCACAAGTTGCAGTTCATAGAGATGACAACTGACACACTGAATACACACTTTGGAACAGTGATGACTAGATAACATAACCCAGGCAGAAATCATATTTGTTTTTAATCTAATAAACAGAGTGACTATGTTTAGTGTGGGAAGGAAACAGTTAAGAATAATGTTGGGGGTGGAAGGAGTGACTACTTCAGCCTGGGGTAGCACAGGAGTTGAGGAATGTCCCCATATTTAAATGACCAAGTGAATAATAAATGTAATGGTAATGCACCTTCCTACTGAAGTGTTCTCAGGTCAGTATTACTAATTCCATTTCTTTTGTATGCATTGTTTGGGTACAGTTTGCATAGTTCTTTTTCAGTATAATGGAATTTAATTTTAGCATCTGAAGTTACCTGGATGTTACTTGAACAATATATCATCCCCATAGTGAACCCAAACAAGTTTGCATAAGATTTTGTAAATGTACCAACATTTTGTTGTGTTTGAGAAAAAGGAATCTAGACACAGTTTATCACTTTGCATGTCTTTACTTCTACTATATCTTGTGTATCCATCAAATGGTTTTGTATTATGATAGATATCTTTATATACATTTTCTTCAACGTTTTCCTGATCTTATCTCATACTATATTTGATCTGTCAATCCACTTTTTCATTCCAGTTTTCAAAATTATAGTCAGCAGCATTTCTAACACTTATATTTGTTTTTCTCTCATTTTAAGTATCTTTTTTCTTATATCACGTTAATTAAAGGGAAATGGCAAGCCTCCTTGGATCTCACGTATTAAACGCTGAAACACTGCAAGTGTATCCCACTCAGAGTGCCATATAAGTAACATACCATCCGTAAATCAGTTATAACAAACCATGTGTTTACATAGACACTTAAAGATACAGTCCTACTCCCAAACAAAAAGAAATAAAGTGGTGTAGGTACATACACTTCCCTTTATTATCATGCCTCTAGTTTTACAGAAATCCACCTCTTTAAATAGAAGAGTGTTAAAGTCCAGCATCAGTTATACAGGGGTAATAATGGCCTGTGTGCTCTGAAACTGGGCCTCTGCATGTATTGACATAACCTTAATTTTAACCGACCCAACTTATTGCTAATATAGGTCTTCATTGAAGCTATAGCAGTAGTGAATAAAAAGGGTCACCTTTGTAATACACAGCCCTTCTCAAAGATTTTATAAACTCACTGGTATCATGAACATCGATTTCTGGCAAAAAATAGTAATACTTTCAAAAAGTGTCTAGTAAAATGGATATATATGAGATATTATATGTTTAAGATTCATTTATATAGAGGGCAGAGGCATTAAACAATTGTGTACTCTGTATGGTGCTTGCTGCTGGGAACTAGCATGATCCTTGTCTGTGATGATATGTTCTATCCTTTCCTCCTTGAGTACTGCGAAACACTTACTGCTCTTACTGCTGGGGACTAGCATGATCCTTGTCTGTGATGCACGTTCCCCAATCCTTTCCTTGAGCAGTACTTGTGAACACTTACTGCTCTATACTGCTGGGGACTAGCATGATCCTTGTCTGTGATGCACGTTCCCCAATCCTTTCTTTGAGCAGTACTTGTGAACACTTACTGCTCTATACTGCTGGGGACTAGCATGATCCTTGTCTGTGATGCACGTTCCCCAATCCTTTCTTTGAGCAGTACTTGTGAACACTTACTGCTCTATACTGCTGGGGACTAGCATGATCCTTGTCTGTGATGCACGTTCCCCAATCCTTTCTTTGAGCAGTACTTGTGAACACTTACTGCTCTATACTGCTGGGGACTAGCATGATCCTTGTCTGTGATGCACGTTCCCCAATCCTTTCTTTGAGCAGTACTTGGGAACACTTACTGCTCTTACTGCTGGGACTAATACTGCTGGGGACTAGCATGATCCTTGTCTGTGATGCACGTTCCCCAATCCTTTCTTTGAGCAGTACTTGGGAACACTTACTGCTCTTACTGCTGGGGACTAGCATGATCCGTGTCTGTGATGCACGTTCCCCAATCCTTTCCTTGAGCAGTACTTGTGAACACTTACTGCTCTATACTGCTGGGGACTAGCATGATCCTTGTCTGTGATGCACGTTCCCCAGCCCTTTCCTTGAGCAGTACTTGTGAACACTTACTGCTCTATACTGCTGGGGACTAGCATGATCCTTGTCTGTGATGCACGTTCCCCAGACCTTTCCTTGAGCAGTACTTGTGAACACTTACTGCTCTATACTGCTGGGGACTAGCATGATCCTTGTCTGTGATGCACATTCCCCAATCCTTTCTTTGAGCAGTACTTGGGAACACTTACTGCTCTATACTGCTGGGGACTAGCATGATCCTTGTCCGTGGTGCTGCATGTTCTGCAATCCTTACACTGAACAGTATTTAGGAACACTTACTGCTCTCTACTGCCCGGGACTAGCATGATCCTTGTCCGTGGTGCTTCATGTTCCCCAAGTCTTTCCTTGAACAGTACTTAGGAACAATGCTCTATACTGCTGGGGACTAGCATGATCCTTGTCCATGGTGCTGCACATTCTGCAATCCTTACATTGAACAGTATTTAGGAACACTTACTGCTCTCTACTGCTGGGGACTAGCATGATCCTTGTCCATGGTGCTGCACATTCTGCAATCCTTACATTGAACAGTATTTAGGAACACTTACTGCTCTCTACTGCTGGGGACTAGCATGATCCTTGTCCATGGTGCTGCACATTCTGCAATCCTTACATTGAACAGTATTTAGGAACACTTACTGCTCTCTACTGCTGGGGACTAGCATGATCCTTGTCCATGGTGCTGCACATTCTGCAATCCTTACATTGAACAGTACTTAGGAACACTTACTGCTCTATACTGCTGGGGACTAGCATGATCCTTGTCTGTGGTGCTGCATGTTCCCCAAGTCTTTCCTTGAACAGTATTTAGGAACACTTACTGCTCTCTACTGCTGGGGACTAGGATGATCCTTGTCCGTGGTGCTGCACGTTCTGCAATCCTTGCATTGAGCAGTACTTAGGAACACGTACTGCTCTATACTGCTGGAGCCTACCATGATCCTTGTCCATGGTGCTGCATGTTCCCCAATTCTTTCCTTGAACAGTACTTAGGAACACTTACTGCTCTATACTGCTGGGGAATAGTATGATTATTGTCGGTGGCCCTGCATGTTCTGTAATCCTTACATTGAACAGTACTTAGGAACACTTGCAGCTCTATTCTGTACCAGATACTTCTATGCTTGGGATGTCCAGCAGTTTTGTGCAATCTAGCAGCATTGCAAAGCTCACCAAATTAAGAAAGTTAGCTTTTTGCAATATGCTTCACGAATGAGCTACTTTCAGTTAAAGGTAATGATATCCTGGCTATCTGTTTTTTCGGTGTACTGTGATCCACCATCTTAAATTATTGTTCCTGGCTGATTCTGATTCCTAAAGAATGCACAATCAGTTGTCATGATGGTGGATCAAGGTTTATTATCCTAATATCATAATATGATAATGGGGCAACTCATGTGACTCATGGTCCCATTGGTGAGAGCTCATAGATATTAATGTATTAATGTGTGGAGGCAGGACAGACTTATAAAAGTTAGAATAGTATGCAAAAATTAATAAAACTTACTACTGAATCACATAAGGAATATCTTTTTTCCATATTGGTTGAAAAGAAAACTGATTTAAAGTCAATAATAATACATTCAAATTACTTAAAACACTCAAAAAGCAAAGTTCAAAAGGCAATTACTTAGAAACTCAGGTTTAATTTCTATGTTTTCCCGCAATTCCTCAACCTCCATAAGTTATGTTAAATGTTCTAAAGTGCCTAAATGCATGGTGTAAATACTCTTGACAGAATTTCCTTTCCACATACAACTTATGGAGTAATAGAATTTACAAATGTCTTTTAGTGAAATGACCGCTGCTAGAGAATGCACTGTTGTAAATGTTCTACTACTGAAACACATTGAAATGTGAGAGAAAAATAATACTGTTTTGGGCAAATGTTGATGACCACCGTTATTCAGTGGGGTTATAAGATGCAACAAATGCAGTGGTAGTCTGAGATTCAGCAGTAGTGCAGGGTGGAGACAAGCACCCTCCAAACTTGCCTGGACTTACTTCTTTTTCTACCTTTTTCCCCTTGTCCTTTTGTCTAGAAGCTGGATTTCTTCGAGTTATACATTGTTTGACTTCTATTTCTTTTAACTATTTTATTTATCATGAACTATTATTATTATTATTATTATTATTATTATTATTATTATTATTATTATTTAAAGGTAATTATGTCCAGTATCACAGATTGTGACATCAATGTGCAAGTTTCATCCAGTTTGATGATGTAATTTATTTTAATTTCAACATACACAGCATTACTGGCACTGTGATTTACATTTGCAAGTTTCTTTCTCAGCATTTTTTCTCATCATGAAAGCTTTCATTGTTTAGCATAACAGCATGTCACATCTAATATCTTGTATCATAAGTCATTTTTCATATAATTTGCATTCTGTGAACTGAAAATGAATTGTTTGATAGAGCTTTTGAACTTCAGCATAATTCCCACATCATTTGCTGTATCTGCTTTTAGTGCTTTATGTTCGTATGTTAGTATCTGCCAGATTGGCCATGCTGTCGCTGTTATAACTCTCGCTGCCTAAGTATTTCCCTAACAGTTGTCTTATATACTTAATGCCTTTTTTATTTTTAATCCAGCTCTCATCAGGAATACTAGAAAATGTGTGACAGTTTTGCATTATATTTTCTAGCAATATAGACCTCAGCAGGCATTCTTACTTCTATTACAAAGCATGTCTATTAATCTGATTCTTGATTCGTTCTGCACTTTGACAGCCCTAAGACAGGTTTTCTTGATGGAAGATTTCAGTTGAGCGGAATCACCATCCTAATAATGTCCAGAATGCAGGTTGCAATCAATTCTGTTGTTACCTTGTTTCATTTTGCATCACCTTTCATTGTGAGGTCCCTTCCTTCCAAATCATCGATCACATTAGCCTAGTGCCCTTGTGGGCCATTTTAAGCCTAGACAATTTCCGTTTTTGTGCTCCAAATAACCTCTCTCATTTGGTTATAGATTGACCTTACCCATCCCATGGTTGATAATTATATATTATCCCTAATGAGAATAACTGGGCTCATACCATAGATAATTTGAGGGGTCCATGCATTGGAAAAAGCATTTAGGAGCTGCCGTTGTCCATTAGTAATACCAGTGGACATCCAGTAGTAAATGTTCTGTTTCCCATTCATAGATGATCAAAGATGTGAATATGGACATGGGTGAACTTAGTTTTATATGGATGGGGAGACTTTTCTAGACCAAATGATACCTCTAGCTAGACTCAGACAAAAAAACTTCTCCAAAGCTGATTACATCCTGAAGGATGGTATAACCAGCTTCACAGCCCCCTCCCCCTCTGTAGGAGCTGACACCAATATCCAAAACTACACCAAATCACTATACGAGCAGTTATATAGATGCATGGAATCAGGAATACCTGACAGGACTAAATCATCCTCCGCATGGAAGAGTAAACCCGTCTGGTGGACATCTGTAATAAATAAACTCTATAACAAAAGGAAAAAAATTGCTGTCTAAGACCAAGAAGGAGCAGGTGCCCAATTGGAAGCAATATCTCCTTAGCCTGAACAAGCAAATAGGAGCACTAGTGAAATTCTCCAAAGCAAACTTCGAGTCCAAATTCACCACATGTACTAGAGACAATCATAAAGCCTTCTTCACGTATGTCCGCAACCTCAAAGGAAGCACCCAGATCTGTTCAGAACTGCTGGTCAAGGACACCATATATAAAAATGCCGTAGATATAACACACTTGCTGACTGACAGATTCAGTGAAAACTTTATCCTCTTCCCCCATTAGTAAATCAGGACATTCCCAGTACCTGCCACCTTCCTCTTATATCTAGGGATCGGGTCATCACTGCTCTCTCAAAGGCAAAAAATACAGCCTCTATGGGACCTAATAACATCCCAGGCTGCATCCTACGTGAACTAGGATCTTGCAGCACCATTAGGCACTCTATTCAACCAAAACCTGAGTACCAGCTTTGTCCCAGCTGAGTGGAGCTGTCATCCCTTTGCACAAAGGTGGAGCGACCACCATTCCAGGAAATTATAGACCCATTGGCCTAACTAGCTTGATCTGCAAGGCCATGGAATGGATTATCATGGACCTCATTAACAAGGACATTAGCAACCTCAAAACACTTGATAACACACAGTTTGACTTCTTCAAGGGGAGGTCATGTCTGCTAAATTTGGTTGACTTCTTTGAGACAGTCACCAAAGCCATGGATGAGGGGAAGATGGTGCAAACTGCTTACCTTGACTTGGCCGAAGTCTTTGACACTATTCCCCACTCAGGCATAATAGATAAACTCTCTCAACTAGGCATCAATACATATGTTACCAGATGGTTAGCAAACTGGCTCACTGATAGAACCCATGTAGTCAAAATAGGGGAACCCACCTCAGGCAGGAGACATGTAACAGGTGGCATATCCCAGGATTTGGTCTTGGGGCCTCTGTTATTTGGGATATACTTTTCTGAGGTGCAGGCCAAAACCAGTTGGCTGTGGCTGATGACGTTTGCAGGTGACTGCAAGCTGGGTGCTGTCAATTCCTCTAGTGATGTGGATATCCGCCAAGAGGGTCTTACTCAGGCAAATGACTGGTGCTAGAAACATGGCCTCGAGCTGAACACCAAAAAATGCATCATCATCCCCTTTTAGGAGAGTGACATCCCCACAAATTATCACATTAATAACAACATCCTAAACATGCAATCAGTTGTGAGGGATCTGGGCACCCAGCTTGATAGCAACCTGACTTTTTTGACCACCATGTTGTTTCTGTTGTACGGAAAGCCTTCTACATGGCCCATCTCATAAGTAAGGGTATCTCATCCCGGGACAAGGAGATCATAACATTCTTATATTCTTCCCTTATAAGACCAATTATTGAGTACAATGCCCCTTTTGGCATGTACTTCGCAAAGCACATGCAGCAGCTGGTTCCTCACCAGGAGAATCCAGGTCCTCAAACATTTACCATACACAAACAGGCTAAAAGCCTTATCCCTCTAATCAGTTTCATACAGACTCCTCAGAGATGACCTTTGCCTGGCATACAAGGTAATCATGGACCCCACCATGATGGGACTGCTGCATATCCACAAGTCAAGCTCCACCCGAGTAACCCACACACATGGCCTCATCCTGGTCTGTGACATCAACAAGACTTGTTGATGCGACAGATTTATGTCCCAGAGACTCCCCCATCTATGGAATAGATTCCCTCTCCATATCAAGCAGAGTACCTCTTTACCCCTTTTTATGCGCAACCTGGATAACTGGATGGGAAACAGAAAATATACCCCTGGGATTCCACCCATGTCCTGCTGGACAGGGGCATCGGCGTTGATTTGTCTAATCATGGGCTAAATTCTTAGCTAGGCTTATAAGAGCCTCAGGGCCAATAGCCTAGTAACCTCCTATGATCTTATGATCCTATGACCGTTGCTTGGGATACCACTGCAGGATATACCTGCCCCTCTAAACCATTCTGCTGATGTCACAAAAGAGGTTTAGATCTTTAGAATGAGTATTTCTGATGTCATTTGACTTGCTGATATCCAATAACTCCATCAGTATTAGATCTGAGGATGACTTGTATGCCAGACACAGGTCACCTCTTAGCAGTCTGTAGGATGCCGGTTAAGCAGATTTAAACTATTAGGGCTACCTAAATTACACTCTTCAAATTTTCCGTTAAAACTACCTTCCTCGAACTATACTACTGATCTAATCAGCGTATCCTATAACTAAAAAGATCATCTCTACTTGACTCCAAGTAGACTATTCTCTATCTGTTAAACCTAGCACTTGCTCCTACAGTACTTATTACCTTGATACGGCACTCTTGTCATAGATAGTACCCCAAAAAGGCAACCCCCCATTTCTCGGTCACCCACATCCCGGAATCTTTTTAAAACTTTTTGTCTATCCTTCTAGCATGTCGAGGGATCAGTTGCTAGTGTCCTCTCCTGCTCAGCTGGTGAACCTGGGAATATTGAGGCAATGTTACAATTGCCTCATGTACACAGACAACCCTCTCCTCCTCCCACAAAACACAAATACATGCGAGAGATGCAACTATACGGCCAAACTGGAGGCTGAGCTCTCTCAACATAGGACTGGCAAGACCAGTCAGGAGGAGAAGGTTACCACACACACTATAGACCCAGTCTCACATAGTACCATTACAACCTCAAATCATACACATAAACACACAAAGACATACTCGGAGGCTCTGATCAAAAATCTACCAAAACAGCAGAGGCCACCAAAGCAGACACCCAAACAACCACCACCTCAGAACACAACACCTGCAACACATAGACCTCACAGTCAGAGTGTCAAACAGTCACAGCCCTTAAGGCCAAACACAATGCCAGACACACTAGTCATTGGTGACTCCATAGTCAGACACACTGACGTCCGCTCACCAGACTGAGTAAGGAGAAGGTCACAGTAAGCTGTCTGTCGGGCGCTAGAATCCGCCACATAACGCAAGCACTCAGGTCTCTCAACAGCAGGTACAAATATGACTCAGTCATTGTCCACGCTGGTGTAAACGACCTGAGACATACCTCCTTGGACTACATGAAAAGAGACATTGAGGAGCTCTCTGATTATGTAGCCCAGGCAGGTATGACCCTGACCTTGAGCAGTATCCTACCTTCACCAAGAATGATGCCACAATACAGAGACAAGATGATCAGCTTTAACAATTGGCTTAAACACTGGTGTCATTCAAAGGGGATCCAGTATCTGTCTGCCTGGGATGACATGCTGGACAAGCCACGCTGCTTGCAAGGGATGGCTTGCACCTGTCACCCTGGGATTCGGATATTGGCAAAGGCTCTTGCCACCCCATAGTGCCTTTTTAGGCAAGGCTCAAATTCTAAACCTACCACCCTAGAACACAAAAAAGGAAAAAAACTAAGGGTAATGCTGCTCAATGTCAGAAGTCTAAATCTCAAAATGCACGCACTCGAGGCCCTTCTCAGTATGGAGAACATCGATGTCTGTGCTGTGACAGAAACCTGGTTCAAGGCTCCTGAGAGCACCCCAGCTATCAGGTTTTACCTCATATCATGCGTTCCCGCCCCAAAATCCGGACAATACCAAGAAAGGAGGGGGGGTATCCATATTCATCAAGGACACCCACACCTCAAGACTGGTGGCAATGCATGATGCATCGGAGACCATCCAGGTGCAATTAACCGTAGGCAAGACTGCTCTGCAAATTGTAGCATGTTACAGGCCACCCTCACAAACTCAGGAACCTCACATGGCCTTCCTGAAAACACTAGAGGGATAAATGTATCACCAAACACCATCATACTAGGTGACTTCAATTACCCTAATATAGACTGGGAACACTACTCAAGCCCAAACACCCTAGCCCAAAAGTTCCTGGAATTCATAAACTCAAATGCCATGGAACAACTAGTCACCATCCCCACAAGAGGAGATAACATACTTGATCTCATCATCATGAACATGGGAGCACAATGTTCAACACCGGAAGTATACCCCTCACTGGTGAGATCAGATCACAAACTAATCTCGCTGGAGGTCCTCATCCCACCCCACCTGAAATAAAAAAGACCACAGTAAAGAACTTCTCAAAAGCCGACTTCACACTTCTAAAGACTAGTGTGGTCTCCTTTAAGGCCCCCGAACCGGCGGAAAACAGTACTCAAGCCGCTGAATCACTTACAAATGCCTTCTACCAGCACCTGCAGGACTGCATGGATAAGGCAATCCCAAGCAAAACAAAGACTCTTTGTACCAAAGGCAAGCGTCCAGTCTGGTGGACCCCAGCCATAAACAAACTCTACAACAAAAGGAGGAAGCTACTACAAGATAGAGCAAAATCCTTAAAAGGTAAGACACCCTTGATCACTATAAGTAAAAACTAAGAGCTCTCATAAAATCATCCAAAGCAAATTTCGAGAGAAAAATAGCTAAAGACTCAAAAGACAATCATAAGGCCTTCTTTAGCTATGTTAGAAACCTAGGAGGAAACTCCCAGATATGCTCAGAACTAGTTCAAAATGATGTGAAGATTACTGATCCTACAGACATTGCCAACATACTGGCTGACAGGTTCAGTGCAAACTTCTCCCCTCCCCCAAAAGGAGAGATATCTATACCAAACGATTGCAGCCCCCAAACATCTCCAGCCCAAGTGAGAACTGCTCTCTCCAAAGCAAAAACACAGCATCCATGGGACCTGATGGTGTCCCCGGCTGTGTGCTCCATGAACTCAATGAGGAATTAAACCCACAGCTAGGACAGCTGTTTAATCAAAGTCTTACCTCTGGATACGCACTCAGGAGTGGCGCACTGCAACTGTGGTCCCACTTCACAAAGGCGGTGCCTCCACCGACCCTGGAAATTACCGCCCATTAGCTTGACAAGCCTTATCTGCAAAGCCATGGAGAGGATCATAATGGACCTCATAAATAAAGACATAGGGAATTTGCAGACTTTGGATCCATCCCAGTTTGGCTTTGTCAAAGGCAGATCATGCCTTCTAAACTTGGTTGACTTTTTCGAAACAGTCACCAAAGCCATTGATGAGGGAAAGGCAGTCCATACAGCCTACCTCGATCTGGCGAAGGCCTTCGATACAATACCCCACTCGGGTATCATTGAAAAACTCATCAGCTTAAATGTTAACCCATACATCACAAGATGGGTTGCAAACTGGCTGAGTGACAGAACCCACAGGGTCAGAGTTGCTGGCGCCATGTCAGACTCAAAGCCTGTCACAAGTGGTGTCCCACAGGGCTCAGTCCTGGGCCCACTCTTGTTTGGCATCTACTTTTCTGAAGTACAAGCAAACATAGGAGGGTTATGGCTGACAAAGTTTGCAGATGACTGCAAACTGGGCGACATAGTAGAAAACACATCTAACACAGATATCCTTCAGAAGGGTCTCACAGAAACGGATAACTGGTGCCAGAGCCACGGCCTAAAGTTAAATGCCAAAAAATGCATAGTCATACCCTTCGGGAAAAACAAGGTTACCCCTAGCTACCAAATAGGTGGCAATCCACTGAGCACAGAAGAAGTTATCAGGGACCTGGGGACCCAGGTTGATAGTAGTCTGTCATTCGACACCCATGTAGCTAAAGTAGTCAGGAAGACCTTCTACATCGCCCACCTTATCATGAAGGGATTCTCATCTAGATCAAGGGAGGTCATAGTCTCCCTTTACTCATCACTCATCAGACCAATGATTGAGTACAATGCCCCATTCGGAATGTATCTGACCCGACACTTGCAGCAGCTGGAGAGGCCACAAAAGTTCCTCACCAAAAGGATAAAGGGTCTCAAAATCTGTCCTATGCTGCCCGACTGAAAGAACTCCAGCTCTATTCAGTCGCCACCGCTTGCTCAGAGGTGACCTTTGCCTAACATACAAGGCCATGTCAAACCCAGATTTGATGAATATGCTTCACCTCAAAAATCTAGATCCATCAGAGCCACAAGGGCGGAGACTTAAACCTCGACACGGCTATTAATAGGATGTGCTGGAGGGATAGATTCATCACCCAAAGACTCCCTATGCTGTGGAACAAAATCCCGGTACATGTGAGGCAGAGCACCTCGCTGGCCTTGTTCAAGAGAAATCTTGACCAATGGATGGGAGATTGCAGATATACCCCAGGGATTACCTCAGTGTCACTGCTCGACAGAGGCACAGCAAAATAATGGGTATAGTTCCCCATACTAAAGGGGTGGCGTAAGCCACAAAACGATGGGCTAGGCTTGTAAATGCCCTCGGGCAGATAGCCTAGTATGAACCTATGAACCTATGAACCTATAGTGACAGAGCTTTGAGTCACTCCATGTAGGACATTTGTTTAAACTTTGTATCCTTTTTGTATGGTATCTCTGTGGACGTTCCAGTTGTTGCATATGTCTGGACAGATATATGCCAAAGGGAGCATTATATATTCAATGATTGGCCTAATGAGGGCTGAATAAAGAGGGACAAAGGCAGCCCTAAATCCCTTTATTTACAAGCTTTAAATGTAGAAGGACTTTCTTACAACAGTGGACACATTGATGCAATGATCAATTCATGTGTCATTACTCATCAAATGATCAATTGTTGAATAGATGTAAGGAGTTCTACACCATCTTCTGTAGGAATAGCAGGGTCACAGGTATATGATGGCAAAGCAATCTCTTGTGGTCTCATAATGCATCACTCAGGAGTTCTACATTCAAGGAAATACAAAACCAGAACAAACAGTAACAGGAAATGTTACAAGTATAACCAACTTTCTTGCATCCTTTGTTAGCAGCAGAACTAGCTGACCTATAGGGTTTTAAACCTTTTAATTTCTCACCAATACGCTTCTGCATTTCTCTCTTTTTTGCATACTTCTTCCTTCATGACATTGATTCAGCATTTCATGCAATGTTTTATTTTATTTTTAATTTGTTAACCAGGGTATCTGATCCTATTGGACATATTTTGGTCTCAGTCCAGGGTCTCATGCCTATGAAAATGTATCAAAACTTTGTGCATTGTTTTGTATAGTGACAAAACATAAACTATTAATGGATCATTGTCAATTTATTGTCTGAAGGAGTTTCTGTTAGATGAACTGCATTTAAATGTTGAATTACAAAAATGTACATACCATTAAATATCAGTACTCCATGTATGTCCACTTTAAAACAACTCATTATGATAACATTAATTCTGAACAACAAACTATGTTTATTTATTTGTTACATACAAAACTATAATGCATGGAGTTCTGATTAAGTTCCAAAATCAGGAAAATATAAACTTATGTACTTCCATAGTATCTGACCCGATCTTAACAGCTCTTAGGGTGTATAACAAATGTGTTAAGCACCCATAATCACTGTTAAGACTGGGTCTCAATTTAAAGTCTAACACTGGATAGTACTGGCTGGTAAAGAACAGGAGCAGAAGTAAAATTAATTTTAAAAGCTTTTAGAATTTCACTCTGTCACACTAATAAACAGAAAGTGTGGCACTATAAAGCCATTACTTCTCCAAAATGACACATTGTTTCTGTCTGCTGTCTGTTTGACAGTATTAAGTGCTTTACTGGCTTCATGCTCCTATTTCTTTTTCTGTTGCGAGTAGTTCATGTAGCAGATATAACTCCATGTATTACAAAAAATTGTGATCAGGTCACTGATCATAACTGTTTATTATGTGTTCTCAACATGGAAGCCAAAATTCTCCTCTTGAGCTTCACTCGAGTTGAATTTCTTGGCATCCTCTTCTAAAACAGAGATGCTGGATGTGATTGGAGGCTTGCTCATAATTCCCTACATTATGTATTTCCTTACAAAAATGTAGGTACTTAATGGAGACAGTGCGTTCCATTTCCCTAATAATCAGAGTGTTTATGCACAACATCTCCCATTATGGATAGAAGCTCTTTTCATACTTTGTGATAGTGGTGGTTTCATGTATTGCTCCTTTATAGTAATCTCTTAACAGCTACTGTGTTAAGAATACATTAGCATTTATTTATTTTTATTTATTTATTTACATTTGTTTACCGGGAAATTCCGACTAGACACAGGTCCTTTTTCAGTGGATGCCCGGGGAGAAAAGCTCCACATCGTGTACATGATAAACAGAGATACAAAGTTGCAGCAACAGTAACAACATTACAGGTTGTTGGCTTTAATAAAATAACAAGATATTGATTATCAACAGTATATACAGTAAATGTTGCAAGTTAAGATAGTTTATTGTTGTTTATAATATTAGTCACAAAGCTGTCAGACAAGATTTTAAAGTATGTACAGACAACTAGGTAATTCTGACTGTGGTTAGTAGTGGCGGTAGTATAGTTGGGTTAAGAGTCTAGGTGGGGGGTGAGGGTGGGGAAAAGGGGGGTGATGGCGTTGTTACTTCTTCCTTCTGTTATGATAGGTTATCAAGCCTATATCTTTGCTTGCCTAGCATTTCCACAGATCAAGTGAATTGTTACAACATCTCTGAATCACAAACAATGTTACACTGAAGCTGTTTTTAAACTGTGGAGACTGTTTATTCAACATCTTGCTTTTAAAGTGTTTTAATGGAAACTAACATAGCAAGTATATGCGAGCTGCACTATTTCTTTTCTTATTCATGGAGGTGAACTGCAACAGATTGCTGCTGACATTAACATATTACCCATAGAATTTACAGGATAACAATATAAACCAAAATGTTAAATGTGGTGGGACAGGAAACTGGTCGTGGCAGAATAAAAAAAAGCCAGACTAGTTCCAGGAGTGTGCTTGCTTTTGAGGTGAGTTGCAATGTGTTGGTATTGGTTGCTGTGCTTCCAGTGAGTATTTTCTTGTGGTTTTTCCTTATTATATAAAATACGTTTTAGAGTGACTTATCTTCTCAAGAGATAAGTCACTCTAAAACAAAGAGTGACTTACCTGTCAGTTACCAAGAGTTGCTACTTGGCAAGTGAAACTCTTTGGTTGTGACGAGTCCAAATCAGCTCTGAGTGTGCATTTCAAAGTTAAGATCATCTGGGCTTTGTATGTGTTTTTTTTTTTTTTGCTTGAGTTACTTTTTGGGGTTTACTAATATAGCCTGCACTGACTTTTCACCTGATTTTAGTTCATTTTGTTTTTTTTTCCTGGTGGTAAAAGATGTGAGTTCTTGCTGCTGAGGCAAATTCCAATGTGTTGCTTTTGGTTGGTGTACTGTAGTTTTTCATTTATTTCTGTTTTTTCTTGATATACAAAAGGTGTATTTTTGGAAAATAACTATGATTAGCACCATCACTACATTGTGCACAGTGCACAATGCAGTGGTGCATTGTGCACAATGCAGTGCACAATGCACGACCACTGCATTGTGCACTGTGCAGACTTAGACATACCAACCTACAGCTGTGGTCTCCTTCCTTTCTTTGACCTTTTCTGTCAGTATTACTAGTGGAACTTGCAAGTGCCCACAGCTACCAGTAGGAGGCAGTGAGGTGCTCTGTTCTACTTGCAAGTTCACAGAGTTGGACTACGGTGCTGCCGTGCTGTGTGGTTCTAATTATAATTCTTTTATTTCTTAATTCTGATTCAGTAGGTAGTATGTGTGTCATCCTTAAATCATCTCATTAATTACATATTGTATCCTGTGTTAGCCAGTTTATCCTTCCATCATCTTCTTTATCTTATTCCCTGTAAATAACTCAGAGCCTGTCTTTGTCCTGAAATCATATCAGTAAAATGCATATAGTTATTCAGTAGATGTAAGTAAAGTGTACAAAACAGTGGTGTGACTAGTACTAGTGGAAGCTAGAGGTGATGGAAACGAAGTGCCTGAGATGGCTGGTAGGATGCACACACTGCTGAACAGAAGGACAACGTAATAACACTGGTCAGTCTCAGCCCCCATACAGGTTTTGCACCAAGTGAGTGGAGAACACCTACAGTCATTCCCCTGCATAAGGGAGGACCTTCCACAGACCTAGACAATTTCAGATCTATAAGTCTGCCAGCCTCATATGGAAAGCCATGAAAAGATGTATCATGGAGCTAATCAGTTGCTACACAGGGAACATCCGAACACTGGACCCATCTCAGTTTGGATTCATCAAGGTGAAGTCATGCTTACTCAACCTGATGGATTTTTTTGAAAAGGTCACCAAAGCAATGGATGAAGACAAAATGGCACACACCTCATACTTTGACATGGTCAAAGGTTTGGACACAATTTCCAGTCAGGAAACTGGGAAAACACCCATATGTCACCCAATGGATTGCCAACTGACTCACAGATAGCATGCAGGAAATCAAAACAGGGGAAGTTACCTCCACAAAGAGATAAGTCACCAGTGAAGTCCCCCAGGGTTCTATGCTAGGACCTCTCCTGTTTGGCATCTACTTTTCTGAAGTAAAAGCAAGCTAAGAGTGGGCATTGAATCCCTAGATGACTTGGCCATCCTGCAGAAAGGTCTGTCCTAATAAATGACTGGTGTCAGAATCATGACCTGACACTAAATGCCTTTGGGAAGTCGTCTACCCCAGGGAACTACCACATTGACAATATACCCATAAAAGTTGACCCAGTTGTTCAGGCTTTGAGAACCTATGTGCTCAGCGACCTATCTTTTGACCAACCATGTGTCCATTGTTGTAAGAAAGTCATATAATATTGCACAGCTTATAAGCAAAGAGATTGTATCTCAATCTAGGGATATCATTGCCCTCCCCCCTTTGCTCATCTTTCTTTCGAGTAATTATTAAATATAATGCCCCTTTGGCATGTATCTGTCCAGACACATCCAACAACTAGATCTAAACCTCTTCTTTAACATTAACAGAATAGTTTGAAGGGACAGGTATATCTCGCAGAGGATACCACTGGTATAGAACAGACTCCCCAGCCACACAAAAACAAAGTCTTGCATGTCCATATTCAAGTGCAACTCGAATCTATAGACTGGAAACAGAAAATGTAATTTGAGCACAAAAAGGGAGACTGGCTATGCTTAAAATGGCCCACAGGGGCATCTAGCCTAGTACTTACCTGTGAACCTATAAGTAGAAATGAGAATATTAGAGCAGAAGCTCTAATTGCAGAGAAAGTCAGATTACAGATTAGACATATGTGCAGGAAAGCAGAAAACAATCTGGTGAAGAAGATTTGGCACAGACAGGAAGAAGGCAAGAGGAGGGGAGGGTGTCCAGGAAAGAGATGGACAGGTTATGTGAAGAAGCCCTGCGGCAGTCAGTCATGAAGGTAGGAGAATGGCACCGAATCAAGAGGAATGCTAACAGCTTATGTGTGACCACAACCTGAAGTAACAAAATGGGGAAAAGCCAGCTGATGATGAGTCAGTGGATGTCTTGTATCCATATGCAAGAAAATCCATTTAGTTATATCCACTATGAATTAGCTCATATAGCTACATGTAAGTTATTTTGTGTAATTCGTAACTAAATTTCATTAATCATGTGACAGAAGTGGAACACTTGCCTGCATGTTTCCAGTGTGCTGCCTACCTCTTAGCACTTCCTATCCTTACACAGTACAGCATCTGCTGTTTGTTCACAGATAATAATCGCTTACTCAGCAGAAATAATTCTATCTGTGAGAGGAGCTAATATTTAAGTAATCTGGAAGTGTTCCTCTCACAAAAAAGCATTGTACTGTGAGCATCACAGACCTTCACCACAATCTAGACAGAATCACATTAGAATGTCTTACACTGAGGCTTTAAAAAATCCTTACAAGCCTCCAAGATTCAGGAAGACTTGAGTCTCATCATGAATCTAGCTCCTTCATGTGCACCTTTAGAAAAAGAATCACCAAAAGTCAAATCACTTCAGTTCTATTATGCAAAACCTTTTCGCTAAGAAAAATTATTTTAGTGACAGATGGCTCTATAGTTAAGCACATACATTTTCCACTCACAAGACTGGACAAGAACAGGACAACAGTAAGCTGCCTTTCAGTGCTAGGACAACATGCTGATGGTCCTGTGAATCATGTGGGCTGCAAAAACCTAAGGGGCATGCAGAGAAACATGTCATAACTCTCTAAGTATGCAACAAATCCAGGAAAGGCACCTGTCCTAAGTGGAATCTAGTCTCCAAGAATGATACCTAACTATAAAGAAAAATGAATAATTGTTTTCAAAAGTTGTTTTAATAACTGGTGTCATTCTAGGTGGATCCAGTATGGGTCAGCATGGGCTAAGACAATCCAACTTGTTTTACAATGGCTGGCTTGCACCCCTCCCTCCAAGGATTCCACATATTGACTAAAGCATTGGCTAACCCCATAGTGCTTTTTTTAAGCTGGCTCCAGTTAACGGCCATTCCAACATATATAACACATCATACCCAACACTATATCAAATTAAGGTGGCTCTGCTGATGCCAAAAGTCTCAGCAACAAAATTCCCAACATTAAGGCCCCCAGGCATTTGGGACACATCTGTATCTGTGTAATTCCTAAGATTTGGTTCAAATGTGAAGAACACACTCCCTCCATATGTGGGTTTTGCGCCTTATATGCCATAAAGCCCAATAACATCTGTAGTCAGGTCTCCATTTTTGTTTGGGAACATATCACCTCCAGACATATTCTCAGAGACCCACAGCTGAACTCATAGAACTCTAAAACACCTTAAACAGAACCACTACCAGCTTATAGCTTGTTACATGACAACCTCCATGTCTTCTGTAAACCATGCACGTTTCCTTAATGTTTTTGAGGAACTCCCTGATAACAATAATTCCATTATTTTGGGAGACTTTAATTACCTGTAAATAAACTGGAACACCTATACTTCAAATATAAGTTTTGCCCAGAAATTATTTTACTTAATAAACAAAATCTCTCTGGACAAGATAGTTAACAAATACAACAGACATAATGTTCTTCATCTTGTCCTTACAAATATAAGCCATTTCATACCCCCCCCCCCCCAGTATCTCCTTCTCCAGTTAAGTTGAACCATAAACTTCTGGCTTTCACATTCAAACTCTTTAAATCCCTTGCATCTAATAACTCAGAATTCAAGAACTTTAAGCATGTTAACCTCATCAAATTATGTGACGAGATTTCTAATTCACTTATGGCAGCATCGCCTCCAAAATCATTGCAACAGATAGTTTCACAAAGTAAGTCTATACCCACGTGGGTGGATGCATACAACTCGCAGTTCAAAGCAGAATAAATATCATGGGAAATTCAAAAACAAACCACCCTGGTGATCTACCAATATAAATAGACTTCGCAATTAAAGAAAGCCTTCTTAACCTCTACAGTAGATCCAGTAACCCTCATATCAAAGAATATTAGAAGTATTACTAAAATCATGAACAATTCTATTAGGCCTACTAAAGCAGCCCACAAATATAGGTTAACACTTGGAGACAAGGACAATTCTAAATCCTTACTCAGCTATGTTAGGAAACTTAAGGAATAACACCTAACATCCCTCTGAATTTATTCTTAAAAGTATTACTGATTCAGACCCAACAGATATTGCCAATATATTAGCAATCAAATTTAGTGCAAATAGTACCCCAATGTCTTCTATCCAAAGTGCACATATTCCTGAATCCCTTAAACCCCTGTCATCGCAAAAGAACACGGACTGAAGGCAGATTTCAAACCTAAAAATACATCATCCATGGGTTCTGACAATATAGCCAGTTGTTTAATAAACAGTACTAAGCACCTCCTGTCCGAGTCACTCATTACCTTGTTCAAGCTACATTTAGCCACAAGCTTTGTCCATAAAGTTTGGTGCACTGGAATAGTGATACACCCTGTAAGGGTGGCCTTTCTACTGATCCCAAGAATTATAGAACCATCAGCCTAGAGACTCCTCTGCAAAGCCAGGAGCATATTGTAATAAATTATGGACCCAAAAATGAAATACTAAAAATCCCACAGCAGGAACCTGGACTAGTAGATAAAAATCCAATAACAACCAGAAAGAAATCACTGGTTAGACAGCCAGAACCAAAGTACTCTTTAATGTGAACAACATTAATCCACAGTTAAATGTTTTCATCTTTTCCAGACTTCTTCAGAAGACTCATTGTTTCTGAAGAAGTCTACTTTGTAACTACATTACAAAGACATGCATCTGGAGCATTTTTCCCTGGGCCTCCGCTGAAAATTGGCTTTGTTCCAAGTTGGACATTCCCAATAAACAAATGTTAAATAAAATAAATACTTTGGTTCTGGCTGTCTAACTGGTGCTTTTTCAGTTTGGCTTTATTGATTATAGATTATGCCTAATTAATTTAGTAAACTTCTTTGAGTGGATTACACAGCCTGTCAACTACAGTCACTGGTCACACAACAGATCTGGATTTGGTACAGGAGTTTGACACCATACCCTATTCTGGCATTATAAATAAGCTTAAATTAAAAAAAAAAAAAACAGATCCCTATGTGCTAAGACGGATGGATAACTGACTATAAGAGACAACCCCTACACCAGGAGTGGCAGGTGCCTCATTAGACAGAATGATGGTGATGAGTGGTGTCCTGCAGGGCTCAGTGCTGGGATCCCTGCTTTTCAGCATTTACTTTTTAGTTTTACAGACTGGAAACCAAGACATTTGGATAACTAAGTTTACAGGGGATTACAAACTAGGAGTTACTATTAAATTATCTCATGACAGCCTTTCCCCTCAGCATATAGCACAGACAATACAGCACTTAAAAATGAAAATATTTATAGGGATTTTTCTAACATAGGTTGATAATGCTTTGTTGTTTGATCATCACGTGACAACAGTAGTCAGGAAACCTTTCTACTTAGAGCAGGTAATTGTTTCCATATCTACAAATGTCAATGATCCCTTATGTTCAGCATTGATTAGATCAATCAATTACTGAATGCAGTTTCCTCTTCAGGGTGTACCTCATAAGGCATATCAAACAGAAAGACTCCAGAGTTTCCTAACTTAGGAGTTCGCAGAGTTAAAGACCCTAAGATACCAAGAGTTACTGTCTCTTTATTCAATATCTCACAGCCTCTTAAAAGGAGTTCTATGCCTTGTCTTCTATGCAATTAGAGATGCAATTGTCATGGACCTCTTGCATCTCCACACGTCTAATTGTTCCACAAATATTAGATCCAAGAACCTAGATATTCTCCAGCAAGACTGCCTCTGCAGGTAAGGCAGTGCACTATCCTAGAACTGTGACCTAGTGGAGTAGATGGTACACACTGATTCACACTGGGATCGACTGGCCTAGCCCTCCTGGAGAAAGGGGAATCAGCTTAAGAGTGGGTACTGGCAAGGTGGAAATGGTCACAGAACTCAATTGTCTAGTAATTCCTTTGATTCCTGTGCAACCGGAGACCTGTGTTTGAATCTCATCCATTTCCTTTTTTTATTCACTGTGGCTATAATCAAATCATATATGCTTCTGCATCCAGCTCTTGCCATATAAAATATATTTGTATGTTCTAGTGCAACCAACTGACTAAAAATAAAGTGCATAAAATAATATAAATTATGAAGAGAAGACAGTAATTCCATGAGAAAAGCAGCGGAGAAAGTGCAAAAAGCCACATGGATGAGCCACTCCAATGGCATAGTGGAATAAAGCCCTGACTACAACCCTGGAACTCGGGTTCAATTACTAGCTTTGGCAGGGAGGGATGGACATGCCTGTCCTGGGTAGGATGGTGCTCACTGATGATGCTCCCTAAGGACAGGCATGTCCAAAGATGGGAGTTGCCCCATGTCAACACCAAGAATTATACTAATAGTTAATTGATACATAGGTGTGCTACCTTTGTCAAACTGCTTCCAAATTCATTTTACATTTGCATCATTTAGAGGTTCATAAGCTAGCAAACCCTGGATGTTAGCTGTGAGGACATCATTTGAAAGTGCTATTACATCATGCATTGATGGTTTTGCTTTGTTATACACCTGCAATATTATTTTTGAATAAGTAATGCCACAACTGTACCATCATTTTGCAGAATACCATACAAAATGAAGAATACCACTGTTGTTTGAAAGAGAAAATAAATTATATCAAATAATTATTTTTTAAAGTAATTTTTCAGCTAATATTTCAGTTACACATCATAAAATGCAGGTGTGTTAAGGAAAGCTTTATCAGAAAAGTAATTATAGTCTCTCTGCATATAAATCTTGCTGACTGTGTTTTTTAAATTAAATTAAATTAAATTAAATGAAAATGAATTATTCATTCATTTATTGCGTTTCTCAACTACTTGGTCTCACTGAGGTAAAGATTCTTTCCCAAAAGGGAAGCACGTAGGTCCGAGGTAAAAACATGCGATTTCAAATTAACGTTGATTACATAGTATTATATCCAGAAGCAAGACATAAAAAAAGGTCAGACGATACTTTGTGCAGTAAGTTAGTTATACGTCATGCAAGCAGCATTACAAATAGCTGTTACACCTGGTAAGTTAGGCAAACACTATAAGCCATCAAGATAACAAGGCATTACGAAGAATATGCAATACCTCCAGACAGTGGTTTTACCTGGATAGATTTTATAGGAAACCATGTATTAAATGCTAAGATTCTTTAAGAGGAGAAAGGCTACTGGATGGCAGTTGGATAAGCAGGCGGAAATAAGGACCTAGGAAATACTGTAGAAAAAGCAACTGTATAAGGACACATTTGAAATAATTTTGGAAACTGAAATAGTTTAACATAGTAAAACAGAATTTTATATGCAGTCAGATAGAATAGGAATGCACAGCTCGTGATAATGCATTTTAGATGCATAGCTTTTATAATAGTATAACCTTGTTTAAAATTTGGAAGTTTTAAACCATAATAGTGGGTAGACACTAAAAATAATATCTAATCTACTAGATAGAACATATATTAGAGGACTGAGGGGATTGGAATGTGCTGATGGGACCCTCATTCTCATAGATTCATAGTAATCCTTTAGCTATCTTTAAGAGCCATCCAAAAATTTCTGGGGGTGTGAGATTATGATCTGAAGCCAATCTGAGCTTCCAGAAGATAGTATAAATGTAAAGAACCTCCTACTAAGTTTCTGGAAGGATTGCATAGAAATGCGTAGGCAATAACGACCTGAAACATGGAAAGGTGCTGCTGTAGGTCAAGAAAATTCAGCATTAAAAGAAAGTTATAGGAGTGAAGTATTGCCTAACTATACTGAAAGTGACATATTCAAGTGCTCATTATAAGGCCCGTGTCTCTTGTAGCTATTTTCATGCATAATGATGACAGAAATTCACCCACTTTTTGCTGCCGGGTACAATTTTTTTTGGTAGACTTTCCGCTAATGCTTACATTCTAATACTGAACACATGTCTAGCAGAATTCATGACACAGCAGTTAATTGTAATGCACAGCCCATCCTAGGATTCCCCAAGAAGAACAACAATGTCAGTTTGGTCTACTAGATTCTATTATTAGCAGTACATGTGACCAGAGGCTGCACTTCTGAATCCACAGGCTGATTCCTACACAACCCTACTTCTTTGCTTACATTTGAGCTGTTTACTGGGTGCACTTTATTTTTTATTACTTAAAAGGACACAGTTAAAAGAAATTAAATCCCATATACAGAGCCTTCTTGATATGATGCTTAATGAGTAGCACATGGAGAAAAGTTTGTTTGGCTATTTTAAGAGTGAAAATTCAAGATTACCTGATTTTTATGGGATACCAAAAATACATAAGAATCTGACTTCGCCTCCCATGAGGCCTATACTATCAGCCCGTGGATGGGCCACTGAACCAATTTCAGTATACCTTCATCAGCAGTTAAAAAAAGACTTTAACATGGGCTGGAACAATTATTAAAGATACGGCAGACTTTTTACAACAACTGTATTATTGGTCAACATATAAGGAATTCAGTGAAGATTTCTTTTTTGTAACACTTGCTGTTGATTCTGTGTTTAATGTTATTCCAAATCAAGTAGGAATTCATTCAGTTAAAGAACACTTACAAGAATATTTGTATTTCTCACAAACAAAAATAGATTTTCTTTGTGAGTTATTCGATTAAGTATTAAATAATAATGTGTTCCTAGTTCAGAGTAGGACATACAAGCAAAATAAAGGTGTTGCGATGGGTACATCTGTCGCGAATACATACTTCAATATAGTAATGTACCAATGGGAGACGGAACATATACTTAACAATAACCCATATATTAATAATACTATTAAGCTATATAAACGTTTTATAGATGACCTATTTTTCATTTGGGATCATACATTAGAATACATTGATAATTGTAAAACATATATAACAGGCACCACAAATTTCCTACATTTTAAAAGTGAAATTTCACCATCAAGTATACAGTTTCATGATATTATGATTTATAAACAGCATAACGGGGGAATAGGAACAACTTCATATAAAAAGGCAGTAAAGGCTAATATATATTTACATAGGACAAGTATGCACCCTCCACATATATTTAAGAACATATTGCAGAATCAATGCAAGCGGGTAGCAAGACTTAACACAGATGATGATACTATGAAGATGGAGTTAGAAGTCATAGCACAGGAATTCTTATAAAGCGGTTATACAAATGCTGATATTAAACATGCTTGAAGCAACATTATAAATAAATGTATAACAGAAATTAGACCTTTTTTCAAACTCCAGATCCCAGTATATTTAGACTGAATGAACACAATAAAAAGCTTACATATACTATTACATGCAGTGAAAATACCTTTAGAATAAAATAAATAATGAATAGGTACTGGCCAGTACTAGCAGACATCTCACTACTTAGTGGACTAGTTGTCTCTATTCTAGCTACCTTCAGCTTTGAGTGTATTTTTTCTTGTATTTGTGTCTACCTCGCTTTTGGGTTTGCTTGGGAAGGAATCTTGATGTTAGTAATCTAACTGATGAACAATCAAGATATGCCCATAGAAGACAAAAAATTTAAAAGATATGCTTTGTTATAGGGAACAACAGATTAGTTTAGAACAGTTGATTATCTAAAAAGGGGGATGTTTAAATGTAATAATTGCACATTCTGTAATGATTTATATATGGAAAAAGAATACAACATCCAATAACAGGAAAAGATTTTTATCTGACAGCCTATAGCAATTGTAACTTCCGTAATTTAATCTATTCATCTAAGTGCACTAAATATACAGCATAATATATTGGTAACATGAACCAAAAACTTAAGGAGCGAGTATGCCAACACTTATCTGAAATTAATAGGAATGTTCAAACAAATGCACTTTCTAATTACATAATGGAAACAAATACAACACATACTTTCAAGTTTATGATACTTAAGACAATTATGACACCACTGAGAGGTGGTGACATAGTACAGTTAACAGAATATGAATAATTAAAATGGATATTCAGGTTTAAAGCCCATATAAGACCAGGAATTAATGGAACTACCTCTTTAAAACCACACCTTAAACATTTGCATACTCAGATTCATAGATGGGTCATGTGATTTTTGATTGGTTATTTATACCTTTAGTTTTAGGTATTGGATGTCTTTAGCCTGAAGAAGCCAGTTAATGAAAGTGTATTTGTTTATGTGCGCTTGCAATCGTATAATTTTTATTGTTTTTATTGTTCTAATAGACTTTTTATATTAAAGCTTTATATTTTGATAAGTTTCACGGTTCCAGCTATCTATTAATATTCTTGAATGGACTAAGGTTTAGCTGACCAGATTTATCACTGTACTGATACTGTTTTTACTTCCTTTGTGCATCTTATTTTTGACACATTGTTTGACAAATACAAGAGAGAGGAATTTGCATTTAATAAGAAAACATGCAGTGCTTGACTTGGTGCATGAATACTGTACCAGACAACAATTTTTACAATTTCTGCTTCATTTTCTAGGTTTATAGGTTCATAGGTCAACACTAGGCTGCTGATCCAAAGGACCATTAGTAGTCTGGCCACAATACCCAAAACTGACATGACTAATTAATATCTAGTTTTGACCCTTTCAATGAGGACTTGAGAGGTCAGAAACATGGTGTATTTACAATTGCCCATAAGTTTATCTAGGTTATACGTAAAGAGGATCATGGACCCACTTTGCTTACATGCAAAGAAAGTTTATTTCATAAAAGAGGGATACTCTGGGAAGTATATATATCTCACCAACAGGTCCTATTTATGTTTCAGTGGAACTTAGAGGGTGTTTATGGTCTTTGTAGTTCTACAGATGTGCAGGAGATCACATAGGATTGGATCCTTTGAGACTCTATTATCTAGACAGAGGTCACCTTTCAAAAGACTGGATGAACAGAAAAAAAAGAGATTCAGAGACTGCTTTAAGATGATAGCTCAAGGAAAACATGTCTGATTATTTTAGGAAGGAAATGCTGCAGTCTTTCAAGGTGGGTTATTTGTTTAGGTACATACAAAAGGAACCCCATTATACTCTGCTATGGGCTTGATGAGGGATGAGTAGAGATGGATAGCAGCTTCCTTGCATCTGGTAAAAAAACACCTCTGGTGATTAGTCTGGGAAGGCAAAAGAATAGCCTAACAATTGTCGATATGTAGTGATCAAAGGACACTTTGTTGTCTACCAAAGTGCTGAGGTCCTTAATGACTGAGACCAATGGGTGCATGAGTTCCCAATTTTACTTAAAGATGTAATGCTACATTTCTTGGTATTTAGTTTTAGGCCATGGTCCAGACACCATTTATTGGTACACATTAGTTCCTTTTGAAAAATTTAGAGGTCGGATGAGGAGTTAATGCAGACTTAGTCTGCAACAGGATCTTGATGTCAGTCTTAACAATAGAGAAATAAATACCAAAGAGACGTGGTCCAAATGTCAGTCCTTGGGGGACACAAGTCATAATTATGCTTTTCAAAGAGACAATGACTCCCACTGTTCTGAATCTTTATGCAAAGACATACATAAATTCCAGCCCTACAGAAGAAGAGTGATTATAAAAAGGAGGCATGGAAAAAGTTTATAAGTTAAAGATACTTTTTATGTGGCATGTCTGAATCAGAGAATCTATAACCCAGGGCAAACTGTAATCTACTCCCTCAGAAGGTGTCATATGAATCCCCCTCCTGTGTCTGTCATCACTGCCCAGCAGGCTAAAGTTGCTTACAGGGCATTGGGTGAACCACTTAATGAGTTTGTTTGCACGGAAAACAATGTAATATGGTGCATTTTGTCTAAAACCAGAGCCAAAGTATGCTCCGGGGAAATAAGTTTAAACATCTTATATCTCAATATTTTGGCACAGTTTCATAATATAGGAAGCATTTGAATACTTTACACAACTTGATTTTTCATGAGTCATTTTCTCAAACCAGTAAAACTGTATCATACATGAAATCAGAATAGGATAATAAACCTATCCAGTCTTTAACAAGAAAATTACAAATTAATCTGTATGGCTAAATCAGACAAGAAATGCAGCAGTTAACCTCATCAATAAATACATAAAATCAGTGGTGGCTGGTGACTTCAAATCAAAGGGGGGCTGCAAGAGACAGATGAATGTGTGGGGCCAATGGGAAGGGGTGAGGCCAACTAGAAAGGGGTGGAGCTTTGCTCACAACAGTAAAAACTGGGACTTTAATTAAACATGATGCCCTGTGTGCCAAACTGTCATTATGAGAGTACAATCAAGACAAAATGAAGTGTAGAAGAAAAAAATATTTCAATGCATTGGCTACATGACAGCTTACTTAATATCTAGATGGAAACATAAAGGTTGTGAGGCATGAAAAAAATAAAGTACTTTTTAAATGCATTATTGGAATGCCAGTCAAAATCAAGTATAAAAAACAAGCAGCACTCAGCTCAAGCCACTTCTCCTTGCACTGCAGTTCTAATCTAATTATAATTTATATTCAGCTTTATAAAAGTACCAAGTAACATGCTGAAAGTAGCAATCTCTGTGATACCGCCACTTGTAAAAATGTTTCTTATCCAAAAAAGACCTGCTGCCTGACAACAACTATCCATTCATTTCATAGGGAAAACATGATCAAAGTAAAAAATGAACAGCAAACAAGAAACAAGGTCAAGATAAATTGCTTAAAGGATTACTGCACAGGTTATGGAATATACACGATAGATTGGCATTCTGTTTAGTTTACTGGCAAAGCCTGCAAAGATGACTGAAAGTCTCCAACAAATGTAGTAAGCTTCTGAAAATACTGTAATCCTGTCCTTTAATACAAATACTGTCATATGCATTTCAATACCTTTGCCCATACCTTTCTTGGATAGAAGGATGTTTCTCTGTTCACCGTGAGAGAGGGAGCTTTGAGCAGCCTATCTGTCCCTGGAGGAGTGGTTTCAGCCCAGAAATTAGTAGTTTATTGGCCATTTTGGGCTAATTTCTATCTCTTCCATTTCCCTGCTATAAAACCCGCATTTTCAAGGTTTTTGTGCTAGTATACAGCTCAGCAAGCTCCTGTCTGGTGACCTGCGGAGTTCTACAGCTGCAGAGAGACAAAAGAGAGACTTTGGCATGATTAAGTATAAATTTTTCTGCATTTTATTTCTGCCTTTAGCTAATTCGCCTAAAACACAGATTTTCTAGAGTTTCTGTGATTTAAAAAGCTTGTTTCAGCTACATATTGTACTTATTTTATTACCTGCACAAGTTGTTTGTGTGTTTAAATTACCTGTTTAACTATTGTAGGCTACACACTCACGTGTGATAGCAATTTCTGTGCATTTAAAGTGCTTTTTTGATAGTATATGCTTTATTTTATGGAAAAAAAACTTGTTTTCCCGCCTTTCTAAGCTAGTACAGTCCAGTTTTCAGGTTAGTGCTGAATTCAGGGCTGTTTTACAAGTTTCTGTGTTTGCCCATACCGTACTTGGATAGAAGGAAGTTTCTCTGTTCACAGTGAGAGAGGGAGCTTTGAGCAGCCTATCTGTCTCTGGAGGAGAGGTTTCAGCCCAGAAATTAGGAGTTTATTGGCCATTTTGGGCAAATTTCTATATCTTTCATTTCCCTGCTATAAAACCCACATTTGCACGGTTTTGGGTGCCGGGCAGCACCGTTTAGCTAGGGTATAACTATTCCCGGCTCCACAAAGTCTACTCCTCAAATTTTCCCTTGGAACTAGACAAACTTTCAACTTAAGCACTCAAACCATTCACTTCTCATACCGGCACTTGCTCAAAACTCATAGCAAGCACTAATAAACCTTAGCACTAGACCCCTTATACTGTAGAGAAGGACAAGGCTCTCTATTCGACCTTACCAGCCAATCAGTAAAACAGTTCACTGTACCTATCCAGGCATGTCCAAAGGGCAGTTTCAGATGTACCCTCTGGTCCAACTGGAGAATCTGGGCATTTTGAGGCAATGCTATAATTGCCTCGTCTACACAGAAAATCCTCTCCTCCTTCCACCAAACACTAATACATGCAAGAGATGCAATTATACATCCAAACTAGAGGCTAAACTCTCTCAACCCAAGACTGGACCAGGCAGTCAAGAGGAGAAGGGAATTTCTTGCATCACACCACCAGCCTCACATAGATCTATGAAATTAGCACCGGCAAAAAACACACATAAATACACGAAAACATACTCGGAGGCTCTAAATAAAAATCTGCAAAAGCAACAGAGACCTCCAAAGCAGACATCCAAGCAACCTCCACCCCCCAACACAAACCATGAAACACATACTTCACAAAATCAGTGTACCACACAATCACAGCCCTTAAGGCAAAATAACATACCCAACACACTAGTAATAGGTGACTCTATAGTCAGGTACACTGATGTCCCACTCACTAGGCTGAACAAGTAGAAGGTTACTGTTAGCTGTCTGTCAGGTGCCAGGATCGACCACATAACATAAGCACTCAGGTCATTCCAGAGCAAGTACAAATATGACTCTGTCATTGTCCATGTTGGTCTGAATGACCTGAGCTGTACCTCCCTAGATTACATGAAAAGAGACAAGGAGGAGCTCTCTGATCACGTAGCCCAGGCTAGTATGACCCTGACCCTGAGTAGCATCCTGCCCTCACCAAGAATGATACCACGGTATAGAGAAAAAATGATCAGTTTCAACAATTGGCTAAGCTTCTGGTGTCATTCAAAGGGGATTCAGTGTCTGTCAGCCTGGGATGACATGCTCGACAAGCCACGCTGCTTTCGCTTTTTTAGGCTTTCGAATACAGGCCAAGGCTCTTGCCACCCCCATAGTGCCTTTCTTAGGCAAGGCTCAAATGACAAACCCACTGCCATAAACAGCACAAGTAACAAAAAACTGAGGGTAATGCTACTCAATGCCAGAAGTCTAAACCTCAAAATGCACGCACTCGAGGCACCCCTCAGTATGGAGAAAATTGATATATGTGCAGTAACAGAAACTTGGTTTAAGGCTACAGAGAGCACCCCTGCAGTACCAGGCTACAACTTATACCATACATTTCGGCCACAAAACCTGGACCGAAATACAAAAGGCGGGGGAGTATCCATATTCATCAAGGATACCCACACCTCCAGGTTAGTGGCACAGCACAATGCTTCAGAGATCATCCACGTGCATCCACGTGCAACTAACAACGGTCAAAACTGCTATTCAAATTATTGCTTGCTACAGATCACCAACCATGTCCCAGGACCCCCACTCCGCATTCTTGGAAATACTGGGAAACATAAAGGTCCTACCAAACACCCTGGGTGATTTCAATTACCCAAACATTAACTGGGAGAACTATTCAAGTACAAACTCTCTAGCCCAACATTTCCTAGAATTTATAAACTCAAATGCCCTGGATCAACTGGTCAACAGCCCCACCAGAGGTGACAACATATTGGACCTGGTCATCACCAACATGGGCAACCGGTGTTCCACACTGGAGGTCAACCCCTTGCTGGTTAGATCTAACCATAAACTAATCACTCTGGATATTCACATTCTGCCACCACCCCCGGTCAAGGAAACCACCATGAAAAACTTTTCTAAAGCAAACTTCATGTTACTTAAGACCGAGGTGGGAAGTTTTAAAGCCCCCATGCTAAAGGATAACGCTGTCCAAGCTGCAAAATCCTTTACTAATGTACGCTATGGGCACCTACAAGAATGCATGGATTGTGCTATCCCAAACAAAACGAAGACACACTCCTCCAAGAAAAAGAAAACCAGTCTGGTGGACCCCTGCCATAAACAAGCTATACAATAGAAGGAGGAAACTAGTACAGAAAAGAGTAAAATCCCAAGAAGGGAAGACATCCCTGATCAGTATCAGCAAGAAACTACGATCCCTCATAAAATTATCCAAGGCAAGCTTTGAAAGAAAAATTGCAATGGACTCCAAAGATAACCACAAGGCATTCTTTAGTTATGTCAAGAATCTAAGTGGCAATTCTCAGATCTGCTCGGAGTTAGTGCAGAATAGCACAAAATACACTGAACCGACCGATATAGCCAACATCCTGGCAGACAGATTCAGTGGAAACTTCACCCACTCTCACCCCCAAAAGGGCCCATAACTATACCAGAAGAATGCACTGCTCCTGAAATCATAGACACTCAGGTTAAAACAGCCCTCTCCGAAGCCAAAAACACAGCATCAGTGGGACCGAATGGTGTCGCAGGCTGTGTCCTACACAAGCTCAAAGATGAACTAACCCCTCACCTAAACACACTGTTTAAACTCAGCCTCTCCACAGGCTATGTGCCCACAGAGTTGTGCACAGCAACGGTTATTCCACTTCACAAAGGTGGAGCCACAACGGACCCCAAGAACTATCACCCTATAAGCCCGATTAGTTTGGTCTGCAAAGCTATGGAATGCATCATCATGGATCTCATTAACAGAGACATTGGAAACCTCTAAACACTGGATCCTACCCAGTTCGGCTTTGTTAAGGGCAGATCATGCCTCCTAAACCTTGTGGACTTCTTTGAGACAGTTACCAAGGCTATAGACGAGGGAAAGGTGGTCCACTCAGCTTATCTAGACCTCGCAAAGGCATTCAACACCATTCCCCACTCAGGTATTATAGACAAGCTCACCAGCCTGAACATAAACCCCTACGTCATGAGATGGGTTGCCAAATGGCTCACAGACAGAACCCACATGGTAAGAGTTGCGGGAGCTAGCTCTGACTCTAAACCGGTTACAATTGTCATTCCCCAGGGCTCAGTCCTAGGACCCCTCCTGTTCAGCATATACTTCTCAGAGGTACAGGCAAGCACAGAAGGACTATGGCTGACCAAGTTCGCAGACGACTGCAAACTAGGGGCTATAATTGACTCTCCAGCTGACACAGACATCCTCCAAAATGGTCTCACTGAGACAGATACCTGGTGTCAAAACCATGGCCTCAAGCTAAATGCCAAAAAGTGCATAATCATCCCCTTTGGAAAAAACAAAGTACCCACAAACTACTACATAGGTTGTAGCCCCCTAAATATGGAAGACATAATAAGGGATCTGGGGCCCCAAGTAGACTGTAACCTCTCCTTTGATAATCACATTGCCAAAGTGGTTAGAAAATCCTTCTATGTGGCCCACCTAATCACAAAAGGGTTTGCATCCAGATCGAAAGAGGTCATTGGGCCCCTCTATGCATCACTCATCAGACCCATCATAGCGTACAATGCCCCATTTGGGATGCACCTTACAAGACACCTGCAACAACTGGAAAGACCACAGAAGTACCTCACCCTATGCAGCTCGACTGAAGAAACTCCAGCTTTACTCTGTTGCATTCTGCCTACTCAGAAGTGATCTCTGCCTGACATACAAGGCCATGTCCAACTCAGAATTGATGGACATGCTCCACCTAAAGAAAACCATATCCCCTCGAGCCACATGCTCCAGGGATCTTAACCTCACCACAACAATAAATAGGACGTGCTGGAGGGATAGAATCCTGTCCCAGAGACTTCCCATGCTCTGGAACAAGATTCCAATCTACATTAGGCAGAGCTCCTCCCTAACACTCTTCAAGAGAAACATTGATGAGTGGATGGGAAACGGAAAATTTACTCCGGGGATCACTTCAATGGCTCTGCTGGACAGAGGCACAGGGAACTAAACTAAGGGGGTGGCGAAAGCCAACACATTCTGGCTAGGCTTATAAATGCCTTCAGGCAGATAGCCTAGTACCTACCTATGAACCTATGAACCTATAATACCTAAGGCTTACATGTTATCTAGTTATGTAAATATTCTCTGCATGACCACAACAGAAAGGCTTTCAATGTTGGTAATTCTTTAACAGTATGCTTATTAAAGCTTACTTGCATCTTACAATCAAAGACAAGCTTACCTGATGGTCATTAAGGCATTGCTACTTAAACACAGAGCAACTAGCAGTGCAATACATCCATTTTCTGAACACAGAGCAACAGGCACTTTCTGAGTAATGTTTGTCTTTTCGGCTTTTCCCGGTTAGGGGTCGCCACAGCGGAACTCCGGTCTGCTAATGATTGGCAGTAGATTTGTATGGTGCCGAGTTGCCAGCCCGACGCCCAGCCTTCAGTGAAGGCACCTCCATTCACGCATGTCTTTCAGTGGCCACTCAACCATGGGGAGGACATGCAGACTCCACACAGAAGGTACTCCAGCTAAGAATCAAACAGGAGAACCTCTTGCTGTGAGGCAACAACATAATAAGCATAAATCAGCAGTATAAAAATATGAGAGAAAACCAGAACATTCTGCAAAATCAAGGACAGATGAAAAGCCACTATAGTACTTGTGTCTACCTTAGATGGGGGGATACTCTGCACACTTACACTGCATAACTGCTCCTTGCCTTGCTTGGACACATCCAGTGTCACTACATGTGGGAGTGAGTTGCAACAAGCATGTCACAATTTGAAATGTCTCTGGGTGACAGTGATGGCCCTGACATATTTGTCATACCTCTCAACCTCAGAACAAGAAATCTGAACAAAGCCATAAATAAAAGTGGGTCAAAGGCCCAAAAATAAGGACAATTTTTAAATATTGCTCTTATAAACTTAGAAAGATAATAGAACAGTAGGTCTTGCATTAATATGACTTTTCTGAAGGGTATGAAATCTAAAACTCAAATGTCTGTCATTATTTTCTAACTTCAATCTTTAATGATTTGCCACTAATTTGCCAGAAAACCACAATTTTATGAAAAATGGACCACAAATGTGATACAAAAAATATAAAATAGCCACACGATACAGCTGGGAACCTGTCATAGAAGGGACACTTTTTAATATTAGTACTGTTAAGCTGAGCAGCTGACAAAATAAGATAATCTACATGCATTTCTGAAATAAAAGTAATCTATGACTTTGATCATTACAATTATTTCTTAATTGTAAACATTCCACATTTTCTTCAAAAAATTGCCATTTTGCAGAGGGATTATTAGGGGGAGAGCAACATTTTGAGCCAAAGTCAGGGACAGTTGAGAGGTCTGGATATGCCTAATTCTATAAAGTGATTTTATTTGCGCGTACCTCTCAACCTTTTAATGCAGGAAATCTGGACAAGGCCAAATATATTGGGGAAACATACAGACAGTACTAAAAATTGCTGTTGTTTAAACTTAGACAGTTGACTGAATAACAGGTCTTACTTTAGCATGCATTTTTCTGAAGGGTATGAAGTCTGAAACTCAATGTCTGCCATTATTTAGTGACTTCATTCCTAATTAATTTGTCAGAAAAACATAGATTTTATGAGGAACAGAACAAAACTATGAGGCAAAAATCTGAATGCTTTTCACAAGTGACGGTGGGTAGGGAATTCAGGTTCTTGCTACCTGTATCCACGGTTGAGGGTTTGAACCTGGGTTTCTCTCTAGCCACCAGTTATAGTTAACTGGGGCATTTTACACACACACATGCACACATGCACACTTGGTTGGAAACCCACGCACACACTCCATTGCAAAGACACACACAAGTCCGTTGCAATGCCACACACACAAAAGCAGTCCGTTGCAAAGCTGCTAAAGCAAGTACCTGCAGCGCATTGAAAAGCAGTCCATTTGCAGCCATAAATCCTCATTCAGCAGTAAGCAGCCCACCATAAAGCCCACTTCTCTTCAGCAGCTAGCAGTCCTTTTGCAGCCATAACTGTTTCTCTTCTGCAGCTGGAGTTCCATTTCCAGCCGAGCACACATGCATGCATTCCAGAATGCCGAGCACAGACTGCAGACTTTGCATGACCAATCCCCTTCCAATCTATGTGGCTGTACCCACAAAGACTTCTGGGGCATCTGTAAGACTGCTGCCTTCTTCCGAATCAGGACTGGTGACAGAGCAGTCTGGATTCGAGTTTTTTTATTTTTGGTTTTCCGCTGGGGGGGGCTGCAGTCCTGCAGTCCAATAGGACGAGCCACCACTGGCTTCAGATTTTAAAGAGTGTCCTGACTGATAAGAATTGATGGTACTGTTAATACAACTCAACTATAAAACATTTTCTTCTTATTAATATCCACAGAAAGTTTATTGTCAAAAACAAAGGTAGTCTGTATATTTTTTTGCTTTTGTTCAGAAAGTTATTTTGGTTCATCGGTGGTGTAATAGGTATTTGACTTTCAGTGCATAAATATACAACATTGGTAGGTGCAGCAGGCCTTTTTGGCACCAGTATTGTACCCCAAATCCTAATTTTCCTTTCCTTTCACTTCCTGCATAGAATCTTAGAATTTTATTTTAAGCTAATTTATCTCATCTGAAAAGAAAGGTTTCCTGTGCTATTGCTAATATCCCAGGCCAGTGATGTGCTCTATATTGTTATTGACTGGAGTATATATATATATATATATATATATATATATATATATATATATTGTCAGTCTAAACAGCAAGATGGCTATAGCCAAGCAACTCTTGTAAACTATAGCCGCTGAGATTGTGATGTCTATTGCCAGAGCTATGTCATGCAAAAGACGTTTAACCATTAAAATACTGACCAGGGAGGAAGACCTCAAGGCATACCTTGGTAGGCTTTGAGTGTTATGCCTGCAGGTTATTTTGTGAATGTAGAGTACAGGCTAGAATCCTTTCAGATCAGCTTAATGAGGAGCCTTTAAAAGCTTTCATGAACACAGAAAAGGCTACTTAAATGAGCAGTGAAAAGGTGGCTATTGGTCTGTGCCAACTTAACTGTTTAGGTCAAGCTTTGGTTGATTATATATAAAACCTCAGAATTTGACTGAAGCTTGCTTATTCACTGTTACTTTATATAATTTTTACAATCATGCATAGCTATAGCTATATCTACAGATAGATGTGTTTTTTATTAGACGGTATTTATAAGTCATAGTGGTACAATGGTTAATATCTATGCCTCAAGAATGCAAGGTTCCGTGTCTGTTCCTGATCTCTAATCATGCACTGTCAGTATGTGCTTGTTCTCACCATGTCTGTGTGGGGTTTGCTTGTTCTCACCATGTCTGTGTGGGGTTTGCTTGTTCTCTCCATGTCTGTGTGGGGTTTGCTTGTTCTCACCATGTCTGTGTGGGGTTTGCTTGTTCTCACCATGTCTGTGTGGGGTTTGCTTGTTCTCACCATGTCTGTGTGGGGTTTGCTTGTTCTCACCATGTCTGTGTGGGGTTTGCTTGTTCTCACCATGTCTGTGTGGGGTTTGCTTGTTCTCACCATGTCTGTGTGGGGTTTGCTTGTTCTCACCATGTCTGTGTGGGGTTTGCTTGTTCTCACCATGTCTGTGTGGGGTTTGCTTGTTCTCTCCATGTCTGTGTGGGGTTTGCTTGTTCTCACCATGTCTGTGTGGGGTTTGCTTGTTCTCACCATGTCTGTGTGTGGTTTGCTTGTTCTCACCATGTCTGTGTGGGGTTTGCTTGTTCTCAGCATGTCTGTGTGGGGTTTGCTTGTTCTCACCATGTCTGTGTGGGGTTTGCTTGTTCTCACCAAGTCTGTGTGGGGTTTGCTTGTTCTCACCATGTCTGTGTGGGGTTTGCTTGTTCTCACCATGTCTGTGTGGGGTTTGCTTGTTCTCACCATGTCTGTGTGGGGTTTGCTTGTTCTCACCATGTCTGTGTGGGGTTTGCTTGTTCTCACCATGTCTGTGTGGGGTTTGCTTGTTCTCACCATGTCTGTGTGGGGTTTGCTTGTTCTCACCATGTCTGTGTGGGGTTTGCTTCTTCTCACCATGTCTGTGTGGGGTTTGCTTCTTCTCACCATGTCTGTGTGGGGTTTGCTTGTTCTCACCATGTCTGTGTGGGGTTTGCTTGTTCTCACCATGTCTGTGTGGGGTTTGCTTCTTCTCACCATGTCTGTGTGGGGTTTGCTTCTTCTCACCATGTCTGTGTGGGGTTTGCTTCTTCTCACCATGTCTGTGTGGGGTTTGCTTGTTCTCACCATGTCTGTGTGGGGTTTGCTTGTTCTCACCATGTCTGTGTGGGGTTTGCTTGTTCTCACCATGTCTGTGTGGGGTTTGCTTGTTCTCACCATGTCTGTGTGGGGTTTGCTTCTTCTCACCATGTCTGTGTGGGGTTTGCTTCTTCTCACCATGTCTGTGTGGGGTTTGCTTGTTCTCACCATGTCTGTGTGGGGTTTGCTTGTTCTCTCCATGTCTGTGTGGGGTTTGCTTGTTCTCACCATGTCTGTGTGGGGTTTGCTTGTTCTCACCATGTCTGTGTGGGTTTGCTTGTTCTCACCATGTCTGTGTGGGGTTTGCTTGTTCTCACCATGTCTGTGTGGGGTTTGCTTGTTCTCCATGTCTGTGTGGGGTTTGCTTGTTCTCTCCATGTCTGTGTGGGGTTTGCTTGTTCTCACCATGTCTGTGTGGGGTTTGCTTGTTCTCACCATGTCTGTGTGGGGTTTGCTTGTTCTCACCATGTCTGTGTGGGGTTTGCTTGTTCTCACCATGTCTGTGTGGGGTTTGCTTGTTCTCACCATGTCTGTGTGGGGTTTGCTTGTTCTCACCATGTCTGTGTGGGGTTTGCTTGTTCTCACCATGTCTGTGTGGGGTTTGCTTGTTCTCACCATGTCTGTGTGGGGTTTGCTTGTTCTCACCATGTCTGTGTGGGGTTTGCTTGTTCTCACCATGTCTGTGTGGGGTTTGCTTGTTCTCTCCATGTCTGTGTGGGGTTTGCTTGTTCTCACCATGTCTGTGTGGGTTTTGCTTGTTCTCACCATGTCCATGTGGGGTTTGCTTGTTCTCTCCATGTCTTTGTAGGGTTTGCTTGTTCTCACCATGTCTATGTAGGGTTTCTGCTACTTCTGAAAAATGCACTGGGTATTTGCACGACAAGAATGGAAGCACCTGGTTCATGCGAAGCCCTACTAGCTGAGCTTGACATGTCTGCTAAAAGAGTGCACCTCACCAAAAATGAATGTAGTTTTAGACAGCAGTACAAACTCTCGATAGTGTCCAAAGTGGGAAGATCAGAGTGCACCAACTGCTTTAGACTTCAGGTGTGGTGTACAGTATCATGTATATTGGAAATCACAGAATCACAATCAACACATCATGTCTGGGCTAGCCAAAGAGCAGTGTAAACACTGCTACTAGATGAACTGATCATATTGGAACTGACAGATCACAATCGACACATCATGTCTGGGCTAGCCACAGAGCAGTGTAAACACTGCCAGTAGGTGAACTGATCATAACCTTGTAGAAGAAATGCATTTTTACATAGGGACAGTATGCACCCACCCCACATACACAAGAATATAGTAAAGAATCAGGCATTGAGGTGTTCTAGACTAACCAGCAAAAATGAGACTTTTGGTACAGCTATAGAAGACATACAGAGAGATCTATTGGAGAGAGGATATCATAGAAAGGATTTGGAGGATCTACATGATGTTGATCGAGCAACAAACGGACACCCTTATATTAATAAGTCTAACAAACCAAGAGAGATTGAGACATCCCATAAGAAGAGCAGCAATACTAAGAAGAATAGGGTAGTAATTCCATTTACGAATAATAATAAGATGATAACAGATGTTATCAAGAAGAATTGGGGCATCCTAACATCAAATGAAGGAATTGTAAACTAGTAGGTCAGCAGCCGAGTTTTAGTTCTAAAAATACTAAGTCCTTAAAAAGGCTGCTATGTTATGAACGTAATGAAACCAATAGACTTGTCTCCACCAAGAAAGGCACCTTTCCCTGTTATAATTGTAATCAATGTCAATACATCTTGAGCACAAATGTATTTGAACACCCAGATACTCACATTAGGTATGAACTTGATTTTTATGCTAGCTGCACCTCCAGAAATGTATTATATTTAGGGATTTGTCAAAAATGTGGAGATTTCTACGTAGGTAAAACCAGTAGGACGTTAAGGGAAGGGATCAGGGAGCATATCTATGCTATAAGTAGGGAGAATGAAACCAATGCCATTGCTAGACATGTACTTCAAAAAGACACTACACATAGGTTTAAGTTTTTGGTCCTAGAACTCATACATACTATAGAGAGACTGGGAAATATAAATAATTTCACCGAGAAGGAAGAAAATAGGTGGATAATTAAATTGCAAGCTGACAATGGGCATGGTTTGAATGACAGGGTCTCCCTGAAACCTTTCCTTAAGGATAGACCCCTAAGACACTGATATGTATATTTTTATGTATATTCTTATATATTCATTCACAGCTATTACTCATATGTTTTTTAAGCATATCATTCTTATCGATATATATAGATATATTTATTTATATACATATATGTATTTTTTTAAACACATATATATACATTTTTTACACATGCATATACTTTTTTAGGTATGTTTCTATGATTTAGTTAATATGTTAGTTTTTAAGATTTTTAGAGAATAATGTTCAGATGTAATTTGCATTAATTAGCCTAATGATTTTATTGGTCCACATAAATAATGAATAAGAGGATAAAGACTACTTAATGAATGTTTTGTAAGTCTGTTTTTAAAGTCTGAAGAAGCGTCATATTGGACGTGAAAGTGCTTACTGACAATAAAGAATTTGTGGTTTGTTTAAAGGTTTGCTTCGATTGTCGTGGTGTGCCTTTCATTCTATTTTTCGTAATCTGGATGCAATTGCAATCAATCTGTCAAAAATGAACTAAGGATTGCTACACCGAATATAGATTCATTGGCAGGACACAGAATGTAAATCAATGACACAATGATAAGGAGTGGACTGTACATCCTGTCTATCCAGGAGACAAGGTGGATGGGCAGTACATTGAAGTCTGTTGGCCAAGGATTCAGAATCTGAGGAGGATGGACTAGAAATAAAATGGGAATTTTGGTGAGTCAGAAGGCTGCTGAAGACAATGAGGGATGAAATCAGACTACTGACAGATTGATGACAATCAGAATCCATTATAAAGATAAAGCAGTTTTTATTACCTCAGCTTGTGCTCCATTACAAGGCTGTGAGAGTGAGAAAAAAACAGATATTCAGGCAGGAGTTGTAGGATCTTCTCAGTACAGCAGGATAAAATAGCTTGCATTTGATAATTTGGAGCCTGAATGCTCATATCAGGACAGACAGAACATATTGCTTTAGTCCACATGGCTGGGGCAACAAGAATAATGATGTTTAGGCCATTTTAGACTTCTGCTTGGCACATGGTTTAACTGTGGTCAACAAATGGTTCAGGGAAAGAGGCAGACCACATACAAGATGGGCAGCATGCAACTCAGGACAACGTCCTACTAGTACAAAAGTAGTATTAGGTCCAATCAATTATTGCAAAGCCAACCCTGGTGGCATAGATGGCCAACAGCATAAACCACTGGTGGATATAATCAACAGTAAGCACTGGTCAGAGAAGACTATAAGGTCAATGGAGACACCTGAAAGAGGACTGCAGTCGAAGCCCAGGGGATTAAAAACATACTTACAGCTTTAGCTCCACAGAAGAATACAGGTAGAGTAAAGAAAGACTGTCAGTGTCTCCATCAAGCATGAATGAAGATGACAGAACAGATGTGTGGCTTAACCTGTTTCAGAAATAAGTAATGTAAGGAAAGTTGGTGATGGAATACAGAAGGACAGGAAGTTGCCAAAAGGGGAAGGGGTGCAGGAAGAAATAGGAGATTGAAAAGATCAGGATGAGATGGAATACCGCTTAGGCTAAAAGATGCTGAAAGAATCGTCCCAATGAGAAAGAAAAAGATGTCAGAGAAACTCTAGCTTCTTATGGAAAGAAACTTTTGCAGATGGATCAGGTTGCAAGGTAAAGAGAGAAAGAGAAGGAAAATTATCTGCAGATGTCATTTGTAAAGAATGCAAAGAACAATCTATTAACTACTCAAGAGGACGTTGATGTGGAGGAAAGGTGTACTTCGAAAAGCTTCTAAATGAAGGAAAACCCCACAGAAGCTAATGCCATGTGCACAGTCTACAATGAAAGAGGAACAAAAACCTACCCTAAAACATAAATGAAGTGCATTAAAAAATAAAGTCCCAAAGAGTGGCACATTCAGATGAAGTCATAGCAGATATGATCAAGAAGTTGGGTGTGATGAAAATACATGGCTTCTGAGTGTACTCCTCATGGTATGAAGAGCTAGAGAGGCATATTCCAGACAACAGGAGAATAGGAACAAATGAGTATTCATAGTTTTTGTAATACAGAGGCATGAACTACCTGTCACATTGCATGAAAACGTTAGCAGGGATGATTAATAGATGCATGAACAGAGTAGTACAAAGCAAGATGGGTGATAAGCAGTTTGGATTCAGACTGAGATGTAGTGCAACTGAAATAATGTTTGCAAGAACACAGATAGTAGAGAAGAAGTTGGAGATCAGGCAGCAGCCTGAATGAGCATTCCTAGATTTGGAGAAAGCATTTCACAAAATCTCAAGAAAGCTGATTTGGGCACTCTTGTGATGTTTCAAAGTCCTAAATACACTAGTATAAATAGTGCATTCTATGTATAAGGACCTAATAATTCAAGTGTGAGCATTGTTTGGACTTATAGAAGGGTTGACATTTGGAATGGTATACGTCAGGGTCCAGCTCTGATCTCCCTGTTGTTTGTATTGGTGATGGACTACATCAGTATACATATTAAGGGGAACAGATCAACAAAACTGCTGTATGCAGATGAAATGGCATTACTGGCATACTGCAAATGGGAACTTTAGCAGATGAAAAGGGACCTAAAATGAAAAACAAAGAAATATAAGATGAAACTAAGAACAAACAAAACAGTTATTATGGCAGTTAATCAGAGAAATCAGAAAATTAAAACTGTAACAGAAGGAAAATGCTGGAACAGGTTAACAACTTCAAGTATCTGTCGGGTGTGATTATGTATAGATAGATGAGTAGATAGCTAGATAGATGTTTTATATATATATATATATATATATATATATATATATATATATATATATATATATATATATATATCATATATGCTTTCTCATACCTTTATAATATAACAATACATTCAGAGGACTTAGACTCTTATCTACCTAAGGTATAAGGAAATGGTTATGGCAGAATCTAAAAGACAAACCCGATTAGCTGACAATGTGTCTAAGAACAAGTTAGGCAAGACAAAGGTAAAATATTTTACCAATAGGCTATATTACTAGTAGGGGAATTGTTAAGACCATGAAAGAAAAATGTGAAGATAACGGAAACTGACCCTCTTCTGCTACAAGAAACCAGTGAAATTATTTTTAGTGCTGCTTGGGTATTATTAGACATTTGTATCCCATTTTACATCAACATTTTGTAGGACAGAATAACAGAGACCACAATGAAAGAAAGAAAAGGAGATGTTCCCAGAATATGGAGAGGAGAGGACAGGAGAGGAGAAGCAAGGAGACGATTGTTGCTGCCAGAGGCATTCTGGAGAAAGGCTGTCTGCAGACATTAGAGAGAGATGAAAAGAAGAAAGGAAGATGTGATAAAGAGGAAAAATATTTTTCTGATACTGTAAAGGAGAGTATCAGAACAGCAAATAAAATCGAATTTACTTGGATGTCAGGGAATGCTGAAAATTCCATTTTCCAAAATGAATATTTTTGGTTCCATATTGGCCTAAAAGATCTAATGAATCCCTATGATCTAATCACTCACAGGAGTATAAAGCAACTATCACAGTCAAATATCCATAACTAAGGTAATATAAACCAACTATCACAGTCAAAGATCCATTACCATAGAATCTAGTAACAATAGCTGTCTTACACAAGCAACTAACTTTTTGAACTGATCTGTTGCTATTCTAGTCTGTATATACATTGTATTGCGTGTTATGATATTAAGTCACTGTCCAAATAGGTTCATAGGTTCATAGGTAGGTACTAGGCTATCTGCCCAAAGGCATTTATAAGCCTAGCCCAAATGTGTTGGCTTTCGCCATAAGGATAAAATGCATATTGTCTTCTTATGGTAAGAGTGTAACATAAGATGGAAGGGATGATGTCATTATTTTTTCTATAAGATAAGTGTGACATGTTTGTATATTTTCATGCTCGCCTTATCTTAGATTGTAACCGTGCATTTGTAAAAGTTCTATACCATTTAAGTAAAATACGTTTCTATACTTCCATTTTTGTTACTATTATTTTTATACATTTTGCAATTTGTATTTATTTATTGTGCCTAATTCTTTTCATTATATTTTATAAGGCAGTACATCATAAAAGATAAATAAAAAAAAAACAAAATCATATAAGAGCTGGATAAATAAAGGGTCACTGATGGTGTGCTTGTATTACAGAAACCATTGATAAGGGAAGATACATAATGGATCATGCTCCAATTATACCATTTATACCAGTTATACAAGTTATACCAGTTATACCAGCAATACAAGTTATACTAGTTATACCAGTTATACTAGTTGTACTAGTTATACCAGTTATACTAGGTGATATTTTGAGTCAGTCACCAGAGCGGTGGATGAAGGTAAGGCAGTTCATACAGCCTACCTCAATATGGCCAAGGCCTTTGATACCATTCTTCACTCAAGAATTATTGATAAACTCAGCAAACTAGGCATCAACCCCTATATCATTAGGTGGGTTGAAAATTGGCTCACAAATAGAACCCACAGTATGAAAGTAGCGGACTCCAAGTCAGACTGCAACCAGCCACGAGTGGAACTAGGCATCAACCCCTATATCGTTAGGTGGGTTGAAAATTGGCTCACAAATAGAGCCCACAGTGTGAAAGTAGCGGACTCCAAGTCAGACTGCCAACCAGCCATGAGTGGAACTAGGCATCAACCCCTATATCGTTAGGTGGGTTGAAAATTGGCTCACAAATAGAACCCACAGTGTGAAAGTAGCGGACTCCAAGTCAGACTGCCAACCAGCCACGAGTGGAGTCCCACAGGGATCAGTCCTGGGCTCTCCTGTGTGGCATCTACTTCTTAAGACTCCAGGCTAACACGGAGGGCCTCTGGCTGACCAAATTTGCAGACAACTGCAAGCTGGGAGCCATTATTAACTCCTCAAGTGATGCAGACATCCTACAGAAAGGCTTCACTGAGACCCAGTGACTAGTGTCGAAACCATGGCCTTAAGCTTAATGCCAAAAAATGCGTTGTCATCCCCTTTAGGAAAAACTCAGTTCCCACTAATTACCACATTGATGGGAGCCCACTGAACACTGAAGGCATTATAAGAAATCTGGGGACACAGGTTGACAGCAACCTCTCCTTCAACCACCACATTGCCACTGTGGTCAGAAAGTCCTTCTATGTGGCACATCTCATTACCAAGGGTTTTGCATCCAGGAGGAAAGAGGTCATCATTTCTCTCTACTCTTCCCTCATTAGACCTGGTTATCTCAAAACCCTCTGTATGAACCTCTACTACTGCTAGGAGATGTAAATATAGACTGGAAAACTCTAGAATCCCCTTCATCTGCCCAAAGTATCAATCTATTTGGCTTCACCCAGCTTATCTCCACCCCTACTCGACTTTTCAAGCATTCCCACCAAGGAACAACATTAGATTGACTACTCTGTAACTGCCTTCAACTTTATTGTAACCCCACAACTCTACCTGATGATCTAAGTGACCACCTACCCATTAGCATACTAACATACCCTCACCAACAACTAAAACCACATCAGTACAAAATTTGTTGAAAACTCATGGATTTTAACCCTGTATCTCTCAGTGATAGTCCCTCTGCCATGAATTGGCCCATCCTGCACTCTCTCCTACTTGAGAAAGCCATCCGAGAATTCAACCGCATCTTTCTAAAAACCCTTGACTCCCTAGCCCCCCCACGTAAAAAATGAATAAAATCAAGCTACGCCCCATGGCTCAGTAAAGACACTCACAATCTAATGCACAAATGTAACAATACCTGGAAAACTTGATTAAAAAGTAAAACCCCTAATCACCTCCAAGTATTTAAACAAATAAGGAACCAGGTAAAAAAGAAATCTACAAAGATAAAAAGTCCTTTTATGCTAAAACACAGACCACCACTAAGTTGATCCCTAAAAATTTCTGGAAAAACATCAACTCCATCCTACACCCTGGAAAACCCCAAACAACTAATCCCTACCCCAACCTTGCAGACCATGTGACTGCCACTCTCCTCAACCAGTTTTTCATAGACTCTATCAGCAAATTCACCAACACAGACCAAAATCCCACCCAAAATCTACCCCAAAACCTAACAATCCATATTAACAGCAGCAACGCTAACTTCACCCTAAATCCTGTTTCTACAGACTACATAAAATCTCTACTCCTCAAACTGAAGCCATGTTCACCCTTGGCAGACAAACTCCCACCCCAATTCCTCAGAATTGCTGCAAAATCCATTGTCTACCCAGTCTCAATACTCATTAACCATTCTATAAAAGAAGCCACCATACCCAAAACCTGGAAATACGTTTACACTATCCCCCTCCACAAAGGAGGAAACTCCATTGACCCCTCCAATTACCGACCAATTGCCATACTTCCCCCCACTTTGAAAAATACTAAAAACGTGTATTCACAACCAAATACTTAACTTCCTCCTACAAAATAACCTCCTCACCCTAATCCAACATGGCTTTAGACCACACCATAGTACCTCAACAGCTCTTATATCCTTCATCCAGACCATTGCCGAAGGCAGAAACAACAATAATTTAGTCTCATATTTGTTCCTAAACTTATCAAAGGCATTTGATACAGTATCACATTCCAAACTTTCTAAACATTCCAAACTTCTGACCAAACTAGACAACCTTAATCTATCTGGCTCAGCTCTCTCTTGGTTCGCTAGTTACCTCACTGACAGATATCAGTCAGTTAAAATGCAATCCTGCTCTCCTTTCTTACTCATACAAACTGACATACCACACGGGTCCATTCTTGGACCCCTGCTCTTTAACATCTTTATCAATGACCTTCAGTCCTCCACCCCCTCTCCAGCCTCGTCCAGTACTCCAGCGACTCAACCATTATTACATCCACAAATTCCATCACACAAATTCAAATGCGCACTCAGCAGTCTTTCTATCTTGTAGAAACCTGGCTAAAAACAACCAGCTTATCGTTAACCCCCAAAAACAAGCTACTTCTCTTTCTCCCAAAAAACAATGAGCATATCAAGGCTAACGTCTCCATCTCCTTTCTTAATAATACAATAATTAAAATAGACATACACACAAAATTACTTGGTATGACAATTGATAACCAATTAAAATCTGACACGCATATTCACCATTCAATAAAAAAGACCAACCAAAAACTAGGCTTGCTATATTGCAATGCAAAATTCCTATCTGCAGATGCTAGACAACACCTCACCCAAGCCTACCTCCTCCCTAGCCTTCTATATGGCTCATCAGTCCTCACCAATCTTCAGGCTGCTTTAATCTCTAGACTGGAACAAAGCTAAAATAAAATTGCCAAATTCACAGCTAACCTCCCTAACTCAACCTACCACTTCATAGCCCTCCACAAGCTACACTGGCTGGAATTCTCCCATCATTTAAAATTGTCCCAACTTCATGTAACCCACCACATATTTAACAAACCCACCTTCTGTCCCTCCCTCATGAATCTGGTCTCATACTACCCCCCACGCCCCCTACATAGCTCTGAGAAACTTCTCCTACAAACTCATACATCTAAAGTAAACATAGGTAATCTCCCATATAAATCTTCTGTTACAAAAATCTGGAACAGCCTACCCTCTAACATAAGAAATATCACTCAAGCAGCCAGCTTCAAAAAATAATTGAAGTTATTCTACCTAAATAACTGGATCTGCCCTTGTCAGGACCCCACCTGACCTCCCAACTACTGCTCTATAACCTACTCTATCTTAAGCTAACCTTAACAATCCTCTGAACTACTTGTCTAGCAATTTGCATAATTCTGTCGGGCACTACCTGTATACACCAAATGTATCACCAAAATAACTTATCCAAATACTATAATATCTATTACTGTTCGATAACATATTTTGTATTATTCTTGGTACAATGTTTATGCTTTGTCCTGCTCATTCTTTTATTAATATGATGTTTTACTTAATTTGTGTATTAATATTATGTATGTAGTAATATGATGTTTAACTTAATTTGTGTATTAATATTATGTATGTATTAATATGATGTTTTACTTAATTTGTGTTTCATTAAGAATATTTTTATTCCGGAGTTTTCCTCCTCAGGTCTTCACTGAAAATGGGCTATAACTGCTCAGCTGGACCAACCCGATTAACAAATGTGAAAATGTGAAATAAATAAATAAACATATTTAATATTGATTTTGATACTAAAATAAAAATATTTAGACTGGAAGTACCCCTTCAGTTGCATGACTACATGCACACACACACACACACACACATATATATATATATATATATATATATATATATATATATATATAGAGAGAGAGAGAGAGAGAGAGAGAGAGAGAGAGAGAGAGAGAGAGAGAGAGAGAGAAATACACGTGTTAAATTTCTGCATTTCCTGTGTGGTCTGGGGGTTGTTTATGGGGGTGATTAACCAGTCCTCTGTGGCACATCTGATATCAAGTGCAGTACACAAGAAACAACATATCATTTATGGCCTTTTTTACAGTCTGCCTGGTACTGTGTGTATAGTCCTGTCTATCTTACATGTGTATGCACCTGCCAACCAGATGACTCATGTAAAGTGCCCTTATAAGAACCTTTGGTATAGCTTGGACATGTGTCAAATGTGTGAACTGATTAGGTGCTGCACAGGTGCATTATAAATAATGCTCTCAGTATTACAGTTCAGGGAGCAGACGTCTTCTTTTTGATGTGTCTCAGGTGCTTCAGACCAGGTGAGACCTTGTTGTCATTACCTGTGTAGTAGTCTTTTGCAGCCCTCCAAGACATTAGGGAAATGAATTATATCATTAAACATCTGAATGGTGCTGGTTCTCTCCTTGGCTAATCCTGGGTACAAGATATACTCCATGTGCCTTAGCATAATATAAAAGAAATGGTTTAAGATTTTTGAGTCTGGTGCCTGCGATATCTCTAAAATGTCCAAAGGAGGTATTTATTTTATTGATTTACATTTTGTTTTCCAGGAAAGTCTGACTGAGTTGTTCCAAAAAAAAAAAAAAAAAAAAAAAAGAACTGTTTGGCTGAGGCCCAGGGAGAAAAGCTCCAAAGAAAATATTTTAAAAAGGTGACTGACTCATTCATCTGGCTGATAGTTAAGGCCACACATACCGTACTATCACTAGGAATCAGCATGCTACCCCCCCCCCAGATCAATATATATGTATACCTTTAAGAAGCTTCCTAGGGGCTTGCACAAGTATATAAATACTGAGCACGTGCAAGCCTGACTGCCATTTTGTAGTAAACTGTCGAGACGTAATCATGCCTGTGTATGTAGTCTGTCAGTTAATCAGTTTGTTTATATTTTGCACTGCTGCTATCCATCCCGATGTCTTTCTGTGTATATGTATATGCTTTCTCATACCTTTATAATATAACAATACATTCAGAGGACTTAGACTCTTATCTACCTAAGGTATAAGGAAATGGTTATGGCAGAATCTAAAAGACAAACCCGATTAGCTGACAATGTGTCTAAGAACAAGTTAGGCAAGACAAAGGTAAAATATTTTACCAATAGGCTATATTACTAGTAGGGGAATTGTTAAGACCATGAAAGAAAAATGTGAAGATGACGGAAACTGACCCTCTTCTGCTACAAGAAAATAGTGAAATTATTTTTAGTGCTGCTTGGGTATTATTAGACATTTGTATCCCATTTTACATCAACATTTTGTAGGACAGAATAACAGAGACCACAATGAAAGAAAGAAAAGGAGATGTTCCCAGAATATGGAGAGGAGAGGAGAAGCAAGGAGACGATTGTTGCTGCCAGAGGCATTCTGGAGAAAGGCTGTCTGCAGACATTAGAGAGAGATGAAAAGAAGAAAGGAAGATGTGATAAAGAGGAAAAATATTTTTCTGATACTGTAAAGGAGAGTATCAGAACAGCAAATAAAATCGAATTTACTTGGATGTCAGGGAATACTGAAAATTCCATTTTCCAAAATGAATATTTTTGGTTCCATATTGGCCTAAAAGATCTAATGAATCCCTATGATCTAATCACTCACAGGAGTATAAAGCAACTATCACAGTCAAATATCCATAACTAAGGTAATATAAACCAACTATCACAGTCAAAGATCCATTACCATAGAATCTAGCAACAATAGCTGTCTTACACAAGCAACTAACTTTTTGAACTGATCTGTTGCTATTCTAGTCTGTATATACATTGTATTGCTTGTTATGATATTAAGTCACTGTCCAAATAGGTTCATAGGTTCATAGGTAGGTACTAGGCTATCTGCCCAAAGGCATTTATAAGCCTAGCCCAAATGTGTTGGCTTTTGCCATAAGGATAAAATGCATATTATCTTCTTATGGTAAGAGTGTAACATAAGATGGAAGGGATGATGTCATTATTTTTTCTATAAGATAAGTGTGACATGTTTGTATATTTTCATGCTCGCCTTATCTTAGATTGTAACCGTGCATTTGTAAAAGTTCTATACCATTTAAGTAAAATACGTTTCTATACTTCCATTTTTGTTACTATTATTTTTATACATTTTGCAATTTGTATTTATTTATTGAGACTAATTCTTTTCATTATATTTTATAAGGCAGTACATCATAAAAGATAAATAAAAAAAAAACAAAATCATATAAGAGCTGGATAAATAAAGGGTCACTGATGGTGTGCTTGTATTACAGAAACCATTGATAAGGGAAGATACATAATGGATCATGCTCCAATTATACCATTTATACCAGTTATACAAGTTATACCAGTTATACCAGCAATACAAGTTATACTAGTTATATCAGTTATACTAGTTGTACTAGTTATACCAGTTATACTAGGTGATATTTTGAGTCAGTCACCAGAGCGGTGGATGAAGGTAAGGCAGTTCATACAGCCTACCTCAATATGGCCAAGGCCTTTGATACCATTCCTCACTCAAGAATTATTGATAAACTCAGCAAACTAGGCATCAACCCCTATATCATTAGGTGGGTTGAAAATTGGCTCACAAATAGAACCCACAGTATGGAAGTAGCGGACTCCAAGTCAGACTGCAACCAGCCACGAGTGGAACTAGGCATCAACCCCTATATCGTTAGGTGGGTTGAAAATTGGCTCACAAATAGAACCCACAGTGTGAAAGTAGCGGACTCCAAGTCAGACTGCCAACCAGCCACGAGTGGAACTAGGCATCAACCCCTATATCGTTAGGTGGGTTGAAAATTGGCTCACAAATAGAACCCACAGTGTGAAAGTAGCAGACTCCAAGTCAGACTGCCAACCAGCCACGAGTGGAGTCCCACAGGGATCAGTCCTGGGCTCTCCTGTGTGGCATCTACTTCTTAAGACTCCAGGCTAACACGGAGGGCCTCTGGCTGACCAAATTTGCAGACAACTGCAAGCTGGGAGCCATTATTAACTCCTCAAGTGATGCAGACATCCTACAGAAAGGCTTCACTGAGACCCAGTGACTGGTGTCGAAACCATGGCCTTAAGCTTAATGCCAAAAAATGCGTTGTCATCCCCTTTAGGAAAAACTCAGTTCCCACTAATTACCACATTGATGGGAGCCCACTGAACACTGAAGGCATTATAAGAAATCTGGGGACACAGGTTGACAGCAACCTCTCCTTCAACCACCACATTGCCACTGTGGTCAGAAAGTCCTTCTATGTGGCACATCTCATTACCAAGGGTTTTGCATCCAGGAGGAAAGAGGTCATCATTTCTCTCTACTCTTCCCTCATTAGACCTGGTTATCTCAAAACCTTCTGTATGAACCTCTACTACTGCTAGGAGATGTAAATATAGACTGGAAAACTCTAGAATCCCCTTCATCTGCCCAAAGTATCAATCTATTTGGCTTCACCCAGCTTATCTCCACCCCTACTCGACTTTTCAAGCATTCCCACCAAGGAACAACATTAGATTGACTACTCTGTAACTGCCTTCAACTTTATTGTAACCCCACAACTCTACCTGATGATCTAAGTGACCACCTACCCATTAGCATACTAACATACCCTCACCAACAACTAAAACCACATCAGTACAAAATCTGTTGAAAACTCATGGATTTTAACCCTGTATCTCTCAGTGATAGTCCCTCTGCCATGAATTGGCCCATCCTGCAATCTCTCCTACTTGAGAAAGCCATCCGAGAATTCAACCGCATCTTTCTAAATACCCTTGACTCCCCAGCCCCCCCACGTAAAAAATGAATAAAATCAAGCTACGCCCCATGGCTCAGTAAAGACACTCACAATCTAATGCACAAATGTAACAATACCTGGAAAACTTGATTAAAAAGTAAAACCCCTAATCACCTCCAAGTATTTAAACAAATAAGGAACCAGGTAAAAAAGAAATCTACAAAGATAAAAAGTCCTTTTATGTTAAAACACAGACCACCACTAAGTTGATCCCTAAAAATTTCTGGAAAAACGTCAACTCCATCCTACACCCTGGAAAACCCCAAACAACTAATCCCTACCCCAACCTTGCAGACCATGAGACTGCCACTCTCCTCAACCAGTTTTTCATAGACTCTATCAGCAAATTCACCAACACAGACCAAAATCCCACCCAAAATCTACCCCAAAACCTAACAATCCATATTAACAGCAGCAACGCTAACTTCACCCTAAATCCTGTTTCTACAGACTACATAAAATCTCTACTCCTCAAACTGAAGCCATGTTCACCCTTGGCAGACAAACTCCCACCCCAATTCCTCAGAATTGCTGCAAAATCCATTGTCTACCCAGTCTCAATACTCATTAACCATTCTATAAAAGAAGCCACCATACCCAAAACCTGGAAATACGTTTACACTATCCCCCTCCACAAAGGAGGAAACTCCATTGACCCCTCCAATTACCGACCAATTGCCATACTTCCCCCCACTTTGAAAAATACTAAAAAAGTGTATTCACAACCAAATACTTAACTTCCTCCTACAAAATAACCTCCTCACCCTAATCCAACATGGCTTTAGACCACACCATAGTACCTCAACAGCTCTTATATCCTTCATCCAGACCATTGCCGAAGGCAGAAACAACAATAATTCAGTCTCATATTTGTTCCTAAACGTATCAAAGGCATTTGATACAGTATCACATTCCAAACTTTCTAAACATTCCAAACTTCTGACCAAACTAGACAACCTTAATCTATCTGGCTCAGCTCTCTCTTGGTTCGCTAGTTACCTCACTGACAGATATCAGTCAGTTAAATGGCAATCGTCCTGCTCTCCTTTCTTACTCATACAAACTGACATACCACAGGGGTCCATTCTTGGACCCCTGCTCTTTAATATCGTTATCAATGACCTTCAGTCCTCCACCCCCTCTCCAGCCTCGTCCAGTACTCCAACGACTCAACCATTATTACATCCACAAATTCCATCACACAAATTCAAACGCGCACTCAGCAGTCTTTCTATCTTGTAGAAACCTGGCTAAAAACAACCAGCTTATCGTTAACCCCCAAAAACAAGCTACTTCTCTTTCTCCCAAAAAACAATGAGCATATCAAGGCTAACGTCTCCATCTCCTTTCTTAATAATACAATAATTAAAATAGACATACACACAAAATTACTTGGTATGACAATTGATAACCAATTAAAATCTGACACGCATATTCACCATTCAATAAAAAAGACCAACCAAAAACTAGGCTTGCTATATTGCAATGCAAAATTCCTATCTGCAGATGCTAGACAACACCTCACCCAAGCCTACCTCCTCCCTAGCCTTCTATACGGCTCATCAGTCCTCACCAATCTTCAGGCTGCTTTAATCTCTAGACTGGAACAAACCTAAAATAAAATTGCCAAATTCACAGCTAACCTCCCTAACTCAACCTACCACTTCATAGCCCTCCACAAGCTACACTGGCTGGAATTCTCCCATCATTTAAAATTGTCCCAACTTCATGTAACCCACCACATATTTAACAAACCCACCTTCTGTCCCTCCCTCATGAATCTGGTCTCATACTACCCCCCACGCCCCCTACATAGCTCTGAGAAACTTCTCCTACAAACTCATACATCTAAAGTAAACAGAGGTAATCTCCCATATAAATCTTCTGTTACAAAAATCTGGAACAGCCTACCCTCTAACATAAGAAATATCACTCAAGCAGCCAGCTTCAAAAATAATTGAAGTTATTCTACCTAAATAACTGGATCTGCCCTTGTCAGGACCCCACCTGACCTCCCAACTACTGCTCTATAACCTACTCTATCTTAAGCTAACCTTAACAATCCTCTGAACTACTTGTCTAGCAATTTGCATAATTCTGTCAGGCACTACCTGTATACACCAAATGTATCACCAAAATAACTTATCCAAATACTATAATATCTATTACTGTTCGATAACATATTTTGTATTATTCTTGGTACAATGTTTATGCTTTGTCCTGCTCATTCTTTTATTAATATGATGTTTTACTTAATTTGTGTATTAATATTATGTATGTAGTAATATGATGTTTAACTTAATTTGTGTATTAATATTATGTATGTATTAATATGATGTTTTACTTAATTTGTGTTTCATTAAGAATATTTTTATTCCGGAGTTTTCCTCCTCAGGTCTTCACTGAAAATGGGCTATAACTGCTCAGCTGGACCAACCCGATTAACAAATGTGAAAATGTGAAATACATAAATAAACATATTTAATATTGATTTTGATACTAAAATAAAAATATTTAGACTGGGAGTACCCCTTCAGTTGCATGACTACATGCACACACACACATATATATATATATATATATATATATATATATATATAGAGAGAGAGAGAGAGAGAGAGAGAGAGAGAGAGAGAGAGAGAGAGAGAGAGAGAGAGAAATACACGTGTTAAATTTCTGCATTTCCTGTGTGGTCTGGGGGTTGTTTATGGGGGTGATTAACCAGTCCTCTGTGGCACATCTGATATCAAGTGCAGTACACAAGAAACAACATATCATTTATGGCCTTTTTTACAGTCTGCCTGGTACTGTGTGTATAGTCCTGTCTATCTTACATGTGTATGCACCTGCCAACCAGATGACTCATGTAAAGTGCCCTTATAAGAACCTTTGGTATAGCTTGGACATGTGTCAAATGTGTGAACTGATTAGGTGCTGCACAGGTGCATTATAAATAATGCTCTCAGTATTACAGTTCAGGGAGCAGACGTCTTCTTTTTGATGTGTCTCAGGTGCTTCAGACCAGGTGAGACCTTGTTGTCATTACCTGTGTAGTAGTCTTTTGCAGCCCTCCAAGACATTAGGGAAATGAATTATATCATTAAACATCTGAATGGTGCTGGTTCTCTCCTTGGCTAATCCTGGGTACAAGATATACTCCATGTGCTTTAGCATAATATAAAAGAAATGGTTTAAGATTTTTGAGTCTGGTGCCTGCGATATCTCTAAAATGTCCAAAGGAGGTATTTATTTTATTGATTTCCATTTTGTTTTCCAGGAAAGTCTGACTGAGTTGTTCCAAAAAAAAAAAAAAAAAAAGAACTGTTTGGCTGAGGCCCAGGGAGAAAAGCTCCAAAGAAAATATTTTAAAAAGGTGACTGACTCATTCATCTGGCTGATAGTTAAGGCCACACATACCGTACTATCACTAGGAATCAGCATGCTACCCCCCCCCCCAGATCAATATATATGTATACCTTTAAGAAGCTTCCTAGGGGCTTGCACAAGTATATAAATACTGAGCACGTGCAAGCCTGACTGCCATTTTGTAGTAAACTGTCGAGACGTAATCATGCCTGTGTATGTAGTCTGTCAGTTAATCAGTTTGTTTATATTTTGCACTGCTGCTATCCATCCCGATGTCTTTCTGTGTAATAAAGCATGTAAACGAACTACTATGCCTGTTTGTCTTCAATTGTAAACCAAGACAAGCAACATGGTGTCAGAATGGGATCCAGAAATCCAGATTCAGGACCGAGAAGGCACTCAGTTAAAGATGGAGGAATATACAAGAGTGGATCATCCCCACTGCACTTTTAATTCGCCAAAAAAGGTCAGAAATGAATTTCAGGTATCAAAGCTTACTTAAATGATTTCTTATTCACAAAATACAAAATGAAGCACTCAAGATGCTCTAAATGAATTTCTAAGTAAAAGAAATGTCCAAAACTGTGACATATTGAAAAAATATTCAAATAACTATGGAAAATGTTTGAAATGAAGTCCAAATCACAAAAAATAAGGAAAATGACCACATTTTTTTCACTAAGTGCTACTTGTTTTGTATTAATTAAAGCTATTCAAGCTATCCAAAGTATACAGAGTTTGCATTATTGTGCAGTATTACAGTACAGTTATTTTGCAAAATACAGCCATTTCAAGGCATATTTCACAAAGTACAGTATTTCAAAGAATCTATTGTGCATTTGAATGTTATTACAAGTACTGGCTGCATGTGCATGTTTATATATAATTACAAGGGCCATATTTTCAGTGTGTTTGAGCATACTTTGATGGAATGGCTGAAGGATTTCAAAAACCAGCTCCACTTGTCTTTCATAGTTTCATAGGTGTGTACTAGGCTAATAGCCCTGGAGCCTTTATAAGGCTAGCCCATAGAAGTGCCTTGGCATCGTGCCACCCGATGTTAGTTCCCAGTGCCTCTATCAAGCAGATCCAGTGGAGTGATCTTGGGGTGAACTTTTTATTTCCCATCCACTTATTAAGATTTCTCTGGAAGAGAGACAGCGATGTGCTCTGCTTGACATGTATGGGAAGTCTATTCCAGAGCATGGGCAGTCTCTGGGTTATGAACCTGTCCCTCCAGCATGTTCTGTTGATTGTGGTAATGATGTTGAGGTCTCTGGAGCATGTGGTGTGGAGGGATCGGGATTTCTTTAGATGTATCATTTCTAACAGAGCTGGGTCAGACATGGCTTTGTAAGTCAAGCAGAGATCACCTCTAAGTAGGTGATATGAGACAGAGAATAGCTGGAGTCTTTTGAGTCTTTCGAATAGAACATGTTTAATGCCTAGGATCCTCTTTGTGAGGTACTTCTGTGGCCTCTCCAGCTGTTGCAGGAGTCTAGTGAGGTACATGCCAAATGGGGCATTATACTCAATGATTGGCCTAATGAGGGAAGAGTAGAGAGAGATGATGACCTCTTTCTTCCTGGATGCAAAACCCTTGATAATGAGATGTGTCACATAGAAGGACTTTCTGATCACAGTGGAAATGTGGTGGTCGAAGGAGAGGTTACTGTCAACCTGCATCTCCAGATGTCTTATAACACCTTCAGTGTTCAGTGGGCTCCAATCAATGTGGTAATTAGTGGGAACTGAGTTTTTACCAAAGAGGATGATGACACATTTTTTGGCACTAAACTTAAGGCCATGGTTTCTATACCAGTCATTGCTCTCAGTGAGGCCTTTCTGTATGATGTCTTCATCACTTGGGGAGTTACTAATGGCTCCCAGCTTGCAGTCGCCCATGATCTTGGTCTGCCAGAGTCCCTGTGTGTTGGCCTGGACTACTGACAAGTAGATGCTGAACAGGAGAGGACCCATGACCGATCCCTGTGGGACTCGACTTGTGACTGGTTGGCAGTCTGACTTGGAGTTTACTACTTTCACACTGTGTGTTCTATCTGTGAACCAATTTGCAACTCACCTAGTAATATAGGGGTTGATGCCTAGTTTGGTGAGTCTAACAATAATTCCTGAGTGAGGAATGAGATCAAAGGCCTTGGCAAGATTGAGGTAGGCTGTATGAACTGCCTTACCTTCATCCACAGCTCTGGTGACTGACTCAAAGAAGTCAACCAGGTTGAGCAGGCATGATCTACCTTTCACAAAGCCAAATTGCATGGGGTATAGAGTTTGGAGGTTTCCTATATCTTTGTTAATCAGGTCCATGATGATGCACTCCATAGCTTTACATATCAGACTCGTCAGGCGAATGGGGCCATAATTCCCAGGGTCTGTATTTGCTCCCCCTTTATGGAGAGGGATGACTGTAGCAGTGCGCCATTTGGTAGGGACAAAGTCTGAGGTGAGGCTGTGACTGAGCAGAGCACACAGATGTGGTCCCAGTTCACTTTGTAGTTCATGTAAAACATGGCCAGAGATATTATCGGGTCCCATGGAAGCTGTATTCTTGACCTTGGACAATGCAGCTTTAACCTGTGCTGCAGTAATGCTGGGTGCCTGGCATTCTTCTGGTATTGTGATTGGTCCTTTAGGGGGGGAAGAGAGGGGTAATGTTGGCACTGAATCTGTTGGCCGCTATGTTGGCAATATCTGTTGGCTCAGTAAAGGAGGTACCATTGTGCAGTAGCTCAGAGCAAATCTGGCTATTGCCGTGGAGGTTCTTGATATAACTATAGAAGGCTTTGTGATTGTTTTTAGTGTTTGACACAATTCTGCATTCATAGCTGGCTTTAGAGAGTTTGATGAGGGATCTCAACTTTTTGTTGAGGCTAATAAGGGAATTTCTCCAGTCTTGGGACTTCACTTTTTCTGCAACAGTTTCTTCCTTCTGTTGTAGAGTTTATTAATGGCAGGGGACCACCAGATTGGCTTCATTTTTTTGGAGGAGGGCATCTTAGTTCTGTTGGGTATGGCTAGTTCCATGCATTTATATACATGTTCGTACAGTACACTGGTGCATGATTTGGCAGTCATGCAGCTATTTTCCATTGGCATGGGTGCCCTGAAGTTTGCCACCTCTGTTTTTAAGAGCCCAAAGTCAGTTTTTCAAGGTGGTTACGTTTGCTGGGGGTGTGGGCAAGATGTGGATTTCCATGGTGATTAGTTTATGGTCAGATCTGAGCAGGGAGGGCTTGAGTACTGGTGTAGAGCAACAGTCACCCCTGTTAGTAATAACCAGGTCAAGGATGTTGCTTCCTCTAGTGGGGGTCAGAAGGAGCTGGTCCAGGGAATTGGAATTGATGAATTCCAGAAAGCGTTGGGCCAGTGCATTTGTGCTTGAGTAGTTTTCCCAGCTGATAGAGGGGTAGTTGAAGTCTCCTAGTATGAGAGTGTTGGGTTGGACCTTGATAGATTCCAGGGTGCTTAGGAACATGGAGTGAGAGTCTAGGGACATGGTTGGGGACCTATAGCAGACTATGACCTGGATCACCATCTTACCCAATGTTAGTTGTACCTGAAGTATCTTAGATGCATTATGCTGGGTTACTAGTCTGGAGGTGTGCCTATCTTTTATGAATATGGAGACTCCACCGCCTTTGGAGCTACGGTCCATGTTTCGAGGTCGAAAGGTGAGGAATGAGTTATAGTCTGGTAGAGCAGAATTACTTTCTGCCGCTTTAAAGCAGGTCTCCATTACATCACAAATGTCGATATTCTCCATTTTGAGGACTGCTCTGAGCCAGTGCATCTTGAGATTTAGATTTCTAGGGTTGAGCAGCATGAACCTCAGATTGCATTTATTTATACCTGTTATGGTGGTAATTTGGTCTTTGGAACACCATCTAAAAAAGGCACTATAGGGGTGGCAAGAGCCTTAGCTAGTAGCCGGAAGCCCAGTGGTGACAGATGCAGGCCATTCACCCCTGGGATCTCTCCTGTGTCCCTGCTAGACAGAGGCACAGTAAACTAATCTTAAAAGGGTACCTTCTGTGACCTACTTTACAGAGGCACAGTAGGTTAATCTAATAGGGAGGCGGAAGCCAAATACACTCTGGCTAGGCTTATAAATGCCCTAGGGCAGATAGCCTAGTATCTACCTATGAACCTATGAACCTATAATCTCTGGCAAAGCGTAGAGGTCTGTCAATCATGTCATCCCAAGCAGACAGATACTGCATCCCCTTAGAATGACACCAGAAACTTAGCTAATTGTTGAAGTCAATTTTTTGTTTGTACTGCGGTATTATTCTGGGTGATGGTAGGATACTGCTCAGGTCTAGGGTCATACCTGCCTGGGCCACATAATCTGAGAGCTCCACCATGTCTCTTTTCATGTAGTCTTATTATTTCATAATAATATTGCAGAGAATTGGAGAGTGTTTGAGCAATAGTATGATATTTTCATACAAGCTGCATTTTCTGATAGAGATGACCATACAAAGGCATTTATTCTGCTTAATTTAGCTGGTTCAGAAGCCATAGAAACAAGGCACTGATTTGTGTATGCACCTGTTATATTTGCAGGGGAGGTGGAAAACAATCATATAGTGGTATCAACAGAATCAAGGGAAGACCCTGAGTGCTTAAAATGTAAATGTATCCAAATGTGTAACCCCCAAATAAATGTTACAATGGAAAGGCACTTATTTTACACAAGAGATCAAAAGCCTGGGGAAACCCTTGCAGCATATATAACTGACTTAAGAAATAAAGCTAAAATGTGCAGATTTGGTGATTTAAGGTATGAGTTGATGCAAGACAGATTTGTGTGTGGTATTAAAGATGATGCTGTGAGAAGGATTTTGCTTCATGATGTGATTTAACTTTGAATAAGGACATTGAGATTTCTCAGATATCTGAGCTCAAAGTTAAGTACACAAATATGCTTACAAATGAAAAATGCATACTTCCAGTATCTTCTAGTTCTCATGTTGATAGTATGCAGCACATGGTTAAAATAACAGGCCCAAGCACATAACAGCAACTGTAATCACTGCAACAGTCCCTGGGAAACCCTGTACCTTTCTAGCAAATTCCAGGGTACACACAGTCTGAGTGAAGTACAAGATTGTGCCAGCAAACTCGAAGAATGTGCCTATACACAATTTCATAGTCAGCTGTCATAATTGTGGTGCAAATAATGAACCCAAAAGAGAAAAGTGCTTAGCTTTTGACCAGCAATGTGAATCATTTTAAAATGTTTTGTAAATCAAATAAGGGGCATTGTTTTATTAAAAGAGGAGTCAGAGAGACAAGCTGATCAATTAGAAAGCTCTGAACCTACTTTTTATGCTGATGGTGTGTCTGCGCTTAATGAAACAGTCAATGCAGTAGATTTATGTGCAAAGAATGAAGTATTTTATACTGTCCAGATACATGGGAAACCCATAGAGCTCAAAGTTGACACAGGTTCAAAGTACAATGTTATGTCAGCAGAAACATTTGCTAGAGTTTGCCGGTAAGAAGCTTGATCTGGCAAACTGTGTGAAGCTTGTTGCTTATGGTGGTGAGGAAACTCAAACTGAGGGTTCAGTAGTCCTTTCATGTTAATCTTCTGGGAACAGCCATGACTTGCAATTTTATGAGGTTAAAAGCCATTTACAGTCATTATTAGGCCTCCAACACAGTTTAAAAATGGGACTACTTCCATTTAATAAGGATGTCCACCATGTTAGCTTGAAAGACCACTGTTCTAATTTCACCCAGTCTATTATTTTTTTCTACCTATGCTGACCTTTTTGAAGACAGACTAGGCAAACTACCAGTTGTATACTCCATGAGGTTAGACCCTGAAGTCAGTCCAGTTGTTAGGCCAACCTAGAAAGTTCCAGTAGCTATGCAGAAGAGAGCCAAGGCTGAGCTAGATAAAATGGTACAGCAAGGTGTAATTTGTCCAGCTGATGGACCAACCAAATGGGCATCCTCCATGGTCATAGCTCATAAGAAAAGTTCAGATGATATAAGAATTTGTATTGAGCCACAAGATTTGAACCAATTACTGAAAAGACCTCATCATCCAATGCGTACAGTCGAAGACATCACTGCTCTTATGCCAAATGCCACTATTTTTTCTGTCTTAAATGCCAAGAGTTCATTTTGGCAAATTTTGCTTGACAAAAAATCCTCATTACTAACCACTTTCAGTACTCCTTTTGGCAGACATAGATTTTTGAGAATGCCATTTGGGATAAATTCTGCCAGTGCAGTTTTCCAGCGTGCAATAAAGCAAATTGTTTCTGGGTATCCGTGTGCTATTATAGTAGATGCTATTCTAGTAGGAGGTAATGGTGAAGTTGAGCATGACAGAAACCTCAAGAAAGTTCTGGAAAGAGCATGCAAAGTCAATCTTAAACTGAATCTCAATCTAAAGCCTCAGAAGTGCAAGTTCAGGCTACAAGAAGTTACTTATATTGGTCATTTGTTTACAAGTTCAGGCTTATGACCAGATCCTTCCAAGCAAATAGCAATTTTCGAGATGCCACCTCCAGACAATGTTCAAGCCCTACAATGTTTCCTTGGCATGGTTAACTACCTAGGCAAGTTCATTCCAGACTTTAGATAACTTTCAGTACTGCTTAGACAGCTGACATGGAAAGATGTATCCTGGTCATGGTTAGATCATCACTAGAGAGCATTTGATGTCCTGAGACAGAGAATTGCCAGTCCACCAGCTCTCAGATACTATGAAATTCACAAACCGGTTACTCTTTCTTGTGATGCTTTGAAATTTGGTCTTGGGTAGAACTGTAACCCAAACTGAGATGCACTATGTGCAGACAGAGAAACAGCTCTTGGCAATTGTTTGCATGTTCGAAGTTCCATGATTATATTTATGGTGACCCTATCCAGATTGAAACAGATCACCAACCTCTAGTCACTATTTTGAGAAATCCTATGCATACAGCTCTTGCTAGTTTGCAACACATGATGTTGAAATTGCAAAAGTATAATTTCAGTCTTGTTTACACTAAAGGCAAACTTCTTTATCTTGCTGATACATTATCCAGATTACCCAGAAATACCACTGAACAGCATGAAAATGAGAAACTTTATTTTGAAGTCATGGAAGTGAGAAATTTTTTTTCCACATGTCTTGGTGAGCTTAGAACATACAGCCTCAGATCCAATACTTCAGAAGCTCAACACTTTATCAGTCAAGGATGGCTGTCAAAGCAATCTTGTTTACCAGTAGAAGTACAACCTTATTTTCCTTACAGAGATGACATTTTGTTTGACGATGTTATCATAATGAAAGGTCCAAAAGTGATTGTTCCAAAGTCCTTGCAACAAGAGTATATTATTATTTTGCACTGTGGCCACCCAGGAACTGATTCTACCAAAAGAAGGGTGAGAGATATAGTATTTTGCCCATCTATGTCACAGGATATTAAGAGAGTACTTTCATTGTGTTCTGTATGTAATAGTAGTAAGCCAAA